>NC_072772.1:23841548-24046548 GCF_022539595.1 Amphiprion ocellaris | reverse complement strand
GGGACACATTAGGCGAGCCAGGGCGTTAAGATCAAATGGGATTGTGGAGGATTTCCAGGAACACGGTGCTGTGGCTTTGGTGCTGGGAATCCTCTTCATTTACCCCCCTGAGAGGAAGCCAAGCACGGTACAATATTCATCTCGCTTTTCAGACAGGACGCCACAACATGCAGCACCCCGCCTATGTCCAGCCTGTTAGCTGGGGCAAGAGGAAGGAAACAGAAATCAAACTGGGAGCTCCCTCGTCAAAGTTAGGCTCAAGCAATAGAACCACTTAGCTGATGGTAAAGAATCTTCTTACTTCGGGTTAAGGTGGTCATTCATTCAATCAGAACGGCTCACCGGACAGTTGCATAGCCCCCCTCACTTACAGATTACCTTCAGAAACCAGCAATCTTACATCACGCCCGCTTAAAGCAGTGATGGACAGATTGTGCAGAGGTGTGAACAGAGACTGGGTTTAAATGTCTGTCTGTATTTTATTTCTGTCACTGTCACACACGGTGTCTGAAAATTTACACTCATATACTCATATTCAAGCAATTACTGCATGTAGTCTCTGTGTAAAGACAAGCTCTTCATTGTGAATTCAATGGCCACATGGAATAGCTTTGTACACTTTAAATTTCTGATGTTGCAAACAGAATGTTGTAAAGACCTGTTTGACTTTACTTTGGTTTGGACCTCAACAGGTTTTGCAGCATTACAGTGTCGCACTACTTCTTCCATCCCTCCTCAGTCATTGTTCATAGAGCATCTTAGGCAACAGACAGACAACAACACAGACATGTACCTTTAGTTGCTTTCATTTGCATTTGTAAGTTCTATCAGCTCAGTGGGGGTTCAAATACAGAGAAACGAAGCCAAAAAAAAACAGATTTCAGCATGGACTGGTCATCTGGAAGTATGGGAATTTTCCAAGTGAGTTTTTTCCCCAGCCCTGGCATTGTATAGCCAATATACAGATAATCAACAGGTCGTCTACGCTGCAGCGACACAGCTGATGAAATCCAGAACAGCAGGTAGCAGTTTTTATCACAACTGAAAGCATCTAACTCACAGGCAGTTACTCATTCATTAAATGCATCTAGGGCTTGAACATGGATCAAAATGTGGCAAACAAAAAGCCTTTGCTAAGTGATGTTGTAAAGTGTGCTAAGATATAAAACATCTATTTAAGGAGCCTGTTGTTGATGATGACGATGATAGTGAAGAGGCAGAAACATCAGGGAGCAGTGAGCAGCTGCTTTGTCATGCTGATATGCTCGGTGTTAAATGTTTTTGTGAATTTTAGGGTTTCGGTGCTGGAATCCTTCTACAGGGTTGACCATTTCCAGAGTTTAACTGTCAGACTAAGTGCACAAACATTTAAAGAAGTTTATAATAAGTGTTTTAAAAATGGGCAATGGACTTTGACTGTAAATGGGTAAAATAAATGTAATTTTGTTGATTGTGTTTGAGACTACTCATCAGTTCTTTTTTATGCATAATAGCCTGTAAGGAATATAATATCTGCTTGTCAGCCCAGCAATAAAATGATTTGTTAAATACTCTACAATGTAAACAAGCAGGTGATCATGACTCTGGAGACGGAAGGGGAAGGATGGAAGAGGTGGGAGCAAAAACCCACAGAGCTAGACAGAGGTGCACTACTGAATGTCACTGTGTTACAGGGAGGTAAATTAAAGCATAATACATAATTTATACGATCAGGTTGGTCTTCAATTAAGTTATTTGTTGTTGCATTACAAAACAACTTTGGGTTAAGTCAAATTAGATGCCAAGTGATCACTACATTTACTAAAAATCTAAGTAGATTAATCTAATCCTCACGCAAACAATACAAATGCACTGTTGTTGAGTTTGTTTAATTAAAGATTCGTTGATCAATTTACACATCTGGACAAAATTGTTGGTACCCTTCCGTTAAAGAAAGAAAAACCCACCATGGTCACTGCAATAACTTGAAACTGACAAAGGTAATAATAAAAAAAAAAATGTACTGAAAATGCTCTAATGAAATCAGACATTGCTATTGAATTGTGGTTCAACAGAATCATTTACAAAAACAAACTAATCAAACTGCCCTGGATAAAAATGATGGTACCCTTAACCTTAACAGTGAGACAGTCACTGCCTTCACTGCCATCTGAAACCCTCAATGAGACATGTGCACCTGTTAACAGGTATTTTGGTCCACTCCTCATGAGAAAACTGCTCCATTTGTCTCAGGTTTGAAGGGTTTCTTCTTCAGAATGCATGTTTCAGCTCCTTCCACAGATGTTCAATTGGATTTAGATTGAGATAGATTTAGAAGGCCTCTCCAGAATAGTCCAATGATTTGCTCTTCGCCATTCTTGGGTGTTTGTAGCTGTGTGTTTTGGGTCATTACATTTTGGCAAATTCCAGTCTCGCTTTTTTATGATTTGCTTTCAACAGTGATGTCCTCCTCAGTTGTCTTCCATTAAGTCCACCTTGGTGCAAACAGTGACGGATGGTGTGATCTGACACTGATGTACTTTGACCTTGAAGTTCACCTCCAATCTCTTTGGAAGTTGTTCGGGGCTCTTTAGTTACCATTCGTATGATCCATCTCTTGAATTTGTCATCATAGTTTCTTTTGCGGCCACGTCCAGGGAGGTTGGCTACAGTCCTGTGGACCTTAAACTTCTGAATAATATGTGCAACTGTAGTCACAGGAAGATCAAGCTGCTTGGAGATGGTCTTATAGCCTTTACCTTTAACATGCTTGTCTAGAATTTTCTTTCTAATCTCCTGAGACAACTCTCTCCTTAGCTTTCTGTGGTCCATGTTCAGTGTGATATACACCATGATACTAAACAGCTCAGTGAGTACTTTTCACCCTTTAAATAGGCAGACTGACTGATTACAAGTTTGTAGACACCTGTAGTTTAACATGTCCCTATGGTCAAATTATTTTCTATCCAGGCCAGTTTCACCAGTTTGTTTTTGAAATGATTCTTCTGAACCACAATTCAAAAGCAATGTCTGATGTTAATTTATTTTTTTTTTTAATTTTCAGTAGATTTTTATGTTTTATTACTTTTGACAGTTTCAAGTTATTTCAGTGACTATTGTGGGTTTTTCTTTCTTTAACAGAAGGGTACCAACAATTTTGTCCATGTCTGCACATGTTCTGTACAGTGCAAATTCCTGGACTGCTTTTTGTTGCCAGTCTCCCTCTGAAGGCTCATCCGGCACAAACGCTGAAACTGGCTCAGCTTTTGCCATAATACAGTGCCACATCATCTTGCAAGGTGCTGCATCAGTCAATCAAATACCTATAAGCACCAATTATGGCAGCTTACGTTGACTGTAATATAAACGGATTATTTCTACTGTCAGCCTTGTGATCATCCTTCCAAAAGTTATAATTATTGCAAATGTAATAACTTTCCAAAGTTGTAAAATCCTGTCTCATAGTGTTATAAACAGCTGTGCAGGGATCAGCTGTCTGATAAACTCATAGATCATCTATTCCAACCAGTCAAGGATCCTATTTCGTTGTTTCATCGGTAACCAACAATATGCTGCACCAACGTAGCTCCTTCTGTTGATTTAACACAGAACTGTTTTCTATCTGAGCCTGCCAAATGCCACTGTAGTTCATTTCATACGTCAGAGTAAATGACCAGTGCAGGTCAATTTTGTGACATACAGGGTGACATACTACAATCATAGGATGCTGTACTGCTACCACAGCCCCCCTTTCTTTACTACCCAGTCCTAGCTTTTACTGGGGATGGGGTTGGAAGCAGCACTGTATATAAGTAATTCTGGTTTGAAAATAACACAAAGATATTTATTTGTGCTGTGTCGCAATTCCAGTAAACAGTGGATAGCACCAGTTTAGATTTGAATTGGACCACTTCCTAGGAAAAATAAGTGGTGAATGCTGTCTTGGGGTCAGGCAAAAAAAAAAAACGAACAGTGAGGAAGGAAGTGAACAAGTTGTGTGTGATTGATAAAGGCCTGTGACCTCTTCACACACGGTCTGTACCACACAGATGACAAGGCATGCACAAACGCTTTCTCACATACACATACATGGATATACACATGCGGTGACACACACAAGCCCTGTAATTGAATATCGTGCAGAAAGCAAACATTCTCCTGTAAACATATCATCTGTCACCTCTATAGCTTAATCCATATCCTTTATGCCAAATGCAGAAACACACCCACACACACACACACACAACCCTGCAGCCTGTCAAACAAACAAATGAGGCTGGAGTCCCTGTGAAAGTCATCACCATGACCATCCCAGCTTCATCATCACATTAGCCTGCTCCATTACACAGCAACACGATCCGGCCTGAAATCAATTAGCTGGCCATGCTCGCACTGTGAAGTGTACACTCCCCAATCTTTGTTTTGGTTAGATGGAAAACAATGTCTAGCGCCCAGAAGGGAGTTTTAGTTGTGTGGGCGCCACGTCTCTGACCAGATGAAAGATGCTTTGTACCGGTTCTGTGATGACGCTGGGTGCAGGAAAATGATGACTTTGGCTGTTTGTTTATCTGAGTTATAGTTTTAGAATTTTATTAAACATTTCAAATAGTGGTTTAGGAAATGGGAAAGAATTATAGTGTTACTATGATATCATGTTATCAACAGACAAGAATCAAGCACAGATATTGAATAACCCCATAGATTCTAGTTTCTGGATTAATTAAACAAAATTTCATCCCAAACAAAAAGTTATGAGCTAAAGTATTTCAGTATACTTTTATCACAAAGGACACAATACAGCTTTAGTAGTACTATGCCAAGAAATTAACCAGTGCCATCAAGACTTTCCAGTGTTTTTATTGAAGCCAATAGTGATTTTCTATGTCAAATTGTCAGATTTTGATTGCAACCTATATTTGTTTACTAATACTTTTTTATGTTTTAAAATAGGAAAGTCAAGAAAAAGAAAGAAATTGTTTACCTTGATAGTTTTAGATGAGCACAGTGAGTTATCCAGTAATGATATGCCAAGGAAATCACTTGATAAGGAGAATCATTCTTGAGCACTCCTTTAACTTAGAGTCCAGCTTTGGTGAATTCTGTCACCTTGGACCAACTGACAGTTCTGACACTTGAGGGAACATGGTCGTTGTTAGTCTAGTGTTATACTTTCCATGTGTGTAGTGCACAAGGGTCCATTAGGTCCACAAAACTCAAGTTTCAGAGTCCACGTGTACTTTGCAATGGCCGCTACACTACAAGGACAATACTATACATTATACATACTGAGCAGTAGTATGCATGCATGAAATATGGATATACAACCTATAACATATACAAACTGTATTAAACATACATCTCCAAACAGGCCCCCATGGAGTAGAGAAGTGGTATAAAACAACTACACATTTGAGCATGTCTGCACTGCAGCTGTCCGTATGTGCATCCATAAGGGTGTATGATCAAGGATCACATTAGAAATAGAACCATTTGGTTCAGGTTTACACACCAAAATTGCATGGTTAGGTTTCAGAAAATAGCACAGTATTGGTTTACCCGTTGACAATGTACGTCTCCATTTTCTGGGTTACCAGTGTGATAACTGCTGTACAGGATGTCTTGCCCTTTGCCCTCTTAGCTACCAATCTACTAAATGACCAAATTCATTTAACAGTTGGGTTCAATTTCACCAGCCACACTCATACATGATTACTGCCAGGCTTGTTAAATTTAAACATCTCTAGATAGAACCTGTCTGGTATTGTGAAGTAGCTAAAGGGTCTCAAAAAGCAGCACATGTTGCCATGTTCTAAGGAGATTCAAGAACAGATGATAAAACAAAGTCACTGACATTTATCAGTCTAGAAAGAGTTACAAAGACATTGCAAAGACTGGGACTCCAGAGAACCACAGTGAGAGACATTGTCCACAAATAGAGAAACATGGAACAGTGGTGAACCTTGCCAACTACCAACATTTCTCAAAAAGCATGTTGATATCTAATCCAGGAGGTCACAAAAGAACCCAGATGAACATCAAAAGAACTGCAGAACTCACTGGCCTCAGTCAAGGTCCGTCTACATGATTCCACAATGAGGAAGACTCTGGGAGACAATGGATGCATGGGAGAGTTGCAAGGCGCAAACTGTTACTGACCAAAAAGAACAGAAAGGTGTGCTGGCATTTGCAAAAAAAAAAAATATCTAGATGAATCCCAACATTTTTTGGAAAACATCCTGTGGACTGATGAGTCAAAGGTGGAACTTTTTGGAAGACATGGGTCCATTACATCTGGTGTGAAGCCAATACTGCATTCCATAAAAAGAACATGATACCAACAGTGATGTTGGTAGTGTGATGGTTTGAGGACCTGGATGACTTGTCATCATTGAAGGAGCCATGAATTCTGCTCTCTATCAGAAAATCCTCCTGGAGAATATCCACCATCAGTTCATGACCTGAAGCTCAACTACCAACAGTGTATGCAGCATGACAATGACCCAAAGCACACAAGCAAATTGAATGGCTCAAAAAAAGCAAAATTAAGGTTTTGGAGTGGCCGAGTCAAAGTCCAGACTTGAATCCAATTGAGATGCTGTGACAAGACCTTCAAAGGGCAGTTCGTGATGTAAAACCATCTAATGAGGCTGAATTAAAACTTGCTTACTTGTATTAGATATCTAGTCACCATCAGGACACGATGCTAAAAAGATTACAGTTATCTTCTCATGCATTTCATAACTTTAAAGAACAGGTTGCAACCATTGACATAGCAACATGTGATTCTAAAGCTGGTTTATAAAGCATCAGTAATCAGAATAGTAAAATTTTCAGTTTTCACAAGCTGGACTTAAATTTTGGATTTGATAGAAGTGCTGGGAGTAATTCCAAGCAAGTGCCCATATTTTGACCTGTGATGAATTCCACTATTCATGCATACAAAAACACACCACACTCATACAGCTCACACATACGCCACACTTGTACAAATATAGTTCATACATACAGGCTGTCAGAGCACGCATGCTCATTTGTCAGCAAACACACCCTTTCAGGGGTCTGCTTAGTGTTAAATATATGACCTCCTTCTAATCAGTGTCCCCTTTAGCTCATTATTAATGCCCTCTGGAAACTAACAAAGGACCAGGGAGAGGTCTTTTTTCAGGCAACTTTAATTTTCCTTCCCTTTTCACCTTCACATCGCCTTTTCCTGCGACATTCATTAGTGCTGTAGAACCTTCAAAAGATATCATCTAGGGCTAGGGACTAGTCATGTCAGCATGACCGACTGCCTGCTGATTTGGGCGCAAAGCTCTTTACAGATGGTTTCAAATAGTTAGGAAGAGCCGAGTGTTCTGTTTACTCTATTTGTACCATTGTGAGTACAAGCATGTCGATACCGTAAGTTGCCTAATCACCGTCAGCTGTTTTCTATCAGCATATTGAATTACTTTCCTCCTTTGCTACTGTGTAAATTTGCAGTCAGCCTGAATGAGCAACATTCTTTCTTACATACACCAAACTTTATCTCAGATATCAATGCATCTCATGTCTCCTGCATCAACTGTCCTCACTCATCTCTTTTCTCTCCTGTTTTGTGAGCTGAACATAGGCAGTTGACCATTGTTAACCATGTGTTCCTTGTTTGGGTTCTATGTTAGAGTTGACTCCTGAAAGATTTGTCTGTCAGTTATTACTGCCTATGCCAGATCTTGTCTGGATGACCAGATGGGGTTTTTTTGTTTGTTTTTTTAATTCAGTTGAAAAATATGATGCAAGTTTTTAAATAAACTCTAGAATAAATTTTAATAATGCGGCATTAATGGTATAGACATTGTCAGTTGATACTTGATGCTTGTCTTATTGTGCCCAAGATCTGGTTTTGCCTGAAGATGTGACATTTATCAGTGCTCTTTTGAACAGCATCTATCTTTGTCACATTCTCTGTTTCAACTTGCCAATATTCAAAACCCCTACAAGAGGTAGACTTGTTGGATATCAAGTGAACAGTTTGCAAAGGATATTTGGAACTCTTCCTAAAATGCATAATTTTTAGAGCAATAACATTCCCATATCACCATGACTACATCTCCTATCTGTATAGCACATACATTTTGTATTAAGGCTGTCATTTGTCACACATCCAATTTCCAGGGTGTGTTGAACTGTTGCATCATAATCTGTAACACATTTTAGATCATAACTTTTTATTTTACTTTTGTTTTCATCAATTGTTAATTTAAAAAAATGCTGACTCACTGTGAAAATGTTGTCCTTTTCTGCTTTGGCATGGCTTTGTTTCATGTTAGGTGAAGTGTCTCAGACCCTGTTTGGACCTAAAGATATGTGTCTTACAGGGTTGATGTGTTGTGTTTGTGCAAGTCCTCTCAGGTTTTGTCTGCTCTCAGGTGCCCACATCACTGTGTGTTTGCTAACCACTTGATCTAACAAACCAGCATAATCAGCCCCCCAGAAAACACATACACACACACACACGCCACACACACACACACACACACACACACACACACACACACACACACACACACACACACACACACACACACACACACACACACACACACACACACACACACACACAGACCATTTATGTTTACCTGATCTGTGTGCAAACATGAGCTCGTATGTTCTGTGCCATCAGCACTCAGGTCTGTGGCACGCAAGCATATGGCACAAGCATCAGTCTCTGACAATAAAGGACATGTACTGTGTATGTATGTACAATACAACAACCCTCCCTCTGTCATGTTCTTCTATTCTTCCACCATCTTATTACCTACTAAACACATAAACATCAACTGCTTGTAGTGTTGTTTATTATTGTATTCATTTTCAGTTTATTTTTTTCCATTCAAAACATAAATGCACTCATATGTGATTGTTGTACATATCCTTCCAAACGATGCCATTTAAAATGCTGCTTTTCACTAGATTATGGAATCTAGCTGTAGGGATTTACACCCATCCGGGGTATTAGTGAGGTTGGCCCCTGATCAGGCGTGACTCACAGCTGGCTTTCCAATATATCTAACAAAGTGATGGTGCAGGCCAGTCAAGTTATTCTGCACCAAATGTCTAAAACCATCACCACATCCTTTTAATTTCAATCAGCTTTAAGTCATAAGTATGAGTGAAGACTCTGGATCCTACATTTCCCATAATACAACTCGTTTTCACCTTTTAAAAACACTGCCTTGCAAATATCCATGTCTTTTAGACTTTAAAGACTAGCCACTAGCAGAGATATACTTGAAGACATGACTATGGCACCATCAGTTATTTTTTTCAACAAGAAAAAACTCCTTCCAGCGCTACAGATGACATCTTACATGTAGTACTTAGTAGTGGTCAACCATTTAAGTGACTTTCTGTAAAGTAGCACTTCTGTAGACATACAGGACGTGGCAGGGTATAGGCATTCACATTTTCTTGTTTGCTTATCATAATTGTATTATTATTTGGATTTAAGCATTAGGTTGCATCTTTAATCAGTTTATGACAAGCGACAACATTAGTGCTCTTCTACAGCAGTAACAAAGTATAGCTGGATATGAGCAAACTGCAGTTCAGTCTGTGGGAATTTCAGAGTTTAGTCCAGTTTAGAGTTTAGGGTTTGAACATAAATATTAAGGTTAGGCTTAGGCTTCGAGGAAACCTCTGTCTGGGTGTGTGTGTCTGTGAGAGAGTGTGTGTGCGTGTGTGAATGTGGGATGACATGCTGCCGTGACAGACACGTACAAGCCATAGCCTGCATGTTGTTAAAGCCTAATAATGAGCGAGGCACTACTGCTGTCTAATTTGACATGCCTTGAATTAGCTTAGTGGGTGGTAAGTGTGTGTGTGCGTAGTCTGTGGACTGCAATTAACTGCATACAGGTTAATGCGTCTTCATATCTAAATGCCATATGTTTTGTGTGTGCATGTGCATGTGTGTTTGTGTGTGTGGTAGTGAGTAAAGTGCCTTAAGGCAGACCCCAGTATTGATGGGGATTACTAACACTTAGCTGACACCACTGAGACTGGAAAGGGAGTAAATGATTTAGAAGCACTGGCCTTAATGTAATGAAAGAAAGGCCCTGCCTGTCAAGAACACACTCACACACATGCACACACACACACACATACCTACCTATGGGTGCTAATCCTATGAGCTTACATCTCCATTAACACTAACCCCGTACCACAAACCTACTCCGCCAGCTAGCTAGCACTCTCAGTGTTTCCCTGAGGATATCAGAGACACACTCTCTCTCGATCTCCATCTCTCTGACACACACACGGACACACACAGCCTGAAGGGATGTCAGTATGGGTTCACAGCACAGTCATAGAAGTGTCCGTCTGTGTGAAAGTCTATTAAAAGTGTGTTTTTATGAAGTTTTCTCTATAGCATGTGAATGGTGTCATTGTACTTGAGTATGAATGAATGTACTTTGCTGAAATACACACAGAGTATGGGATTAGACTGACGTATGAAGCTTACATCAACCAACCTTGCTTACAATCAAGTCCATCTGATTCTCATTCTGATATGATACAGCTTCCTACTTGCCCACAGCTGCATAATACAGTCCTGTTGGCAAAAAATGCATTAATCTACATCTAATTCACAGTAACAAATGCACTCAGATTGTGATTTTCATCAAAATAATAAGAAAACTACACCAAGTTTTTCTGGAAAATGTTCACTGTCAATGTATTCCTTGTCCTTTTCTAGCAGTCCTCTTCTGGTTGCTAAGCCATGAATGACATTTTTTTTATTTAAGATGTCAAAATGCTTCAGATGAAGTCCTCAAAGCTAAGTTAAGTTTAGGAAAAGACTATAGTCCGGGATACACATTATAGTTAAAGAGTAAGTTATCGCTTCCATGATACAGAAATATACTGACAATATCAAAATTGGAAAATAAGTCATTCAATTAAAAGAAAATTAAAATTGTTGGTTCATCGTAATGTACGATAGACCAACAATTTTGTGTCAGCATAATTAATTTGTTATGATTCAACTTATTTTTAAGGGTCAGTTTAGACCTAATGTAATTGGGTTGGACCAACTATTTTTACACTAGTAAAAATTGCAAATTACATTGGTAAATAAAATTGACAAGCACAAGTACATTAAGTTGGTCCAACAGAATTGCATAATTCTGAAAGAAAGCCATTTAATCACATAAAAATATCCTCTGTGATTTAATTGAGTCCAACTAATAACTTTAAAAACTTGGGTTTCTACGGCCTGCTTGGTATCAAGAATGGTAACATAACACATGACTAATGGGAGATGTTACCATGAAACAGTTTTTTGCAAAATAGGCAACAATGTTTTACAATGGTTGTTGGCACACCAAAACAAAATGAAATTTTATTTTGGAGACATTTTTTATGAGACGCTGATGAGATAATTCCTTAGTTTTGGCAGTGGTAACAGAAGGGATAATGGATTGGTTCTTAGTTTTTATTCTGTTAAGGTAAAAACTTGGACAATGCATTGCTCACATCCATACTTGCATCCATACTTCTTTTCTCCACCCTCTTTATTGACACATTGCTCCATTTGTTGCTGGCATCCGTATATATTTGTCCTTGTCTGCATAATACACAAAAAAGTGGGATCACTTTAAAATATTGATGCTTATCACTACAAGGAGTTAAACTTCCTTTAAACAAGGCGTTTTTGTGTCTTAACCTAAGGAAACCGATGTCCAGCCTCTACCACCAAAGTCTTGTTCTTTGCACATCCAACCACCTCCACTTGCACTTTCACTCTGACCTGACTGTGTAACAAGAACATCATTGTTCTAGACTTGGAAAAACTTTCTCTGCTGAACACAATAAAGTGACAATTATATTTTCTAGTAGTAGGGTAAATATTAGGGATATTATCGGCCCGATATTGGCATAAAAATGTGTTATCGGTCAATATCTTTATCGTTTTTTTCGCCTATCATGAAAACCGATAAAATAACGTGTGGATTTCGCCGGCATTTACCGGCGCACAAATGATTACATCATCAAACTGCGTCATGAAGCGTGTAAACAACCATATGGGATTTCCAGCATGGGGCGCCGGCATTTGGCTCGAAAAAAGAAAGATAGGACTATATTACCAGTCGAGTTTGTCTACCAGTGGAATGAGGGGAACGCAGCTTTTGCTCTCAACCAAATCTGCGCTGAAGATAAAAATGCTTTGTCAAAACTGTCCGTGTCAAATCAGCATGCTGGTTCCATATATACACATGGCATAGCACCAGCATTTAAGAAAAGTATCTCTGAAAAGCTAAAAAAAAAAAATGTGTGTTTTCTTTGGATATTGACAAAGCCACTAGCCAGAGTGTGGACACAAATCTTCATGTGCTTGTTCGTTTATTTGATGATGATGTGGCCAGAGTAAATCAACATCTGGCAAACAGAAAAATGAACAATGCCTCAACACTTACGGAAGAAGAAAAAGATGTCAGAAGGAAAGAAGAAATAGATAGCTTACCAGTTCTTATAGCACCGTAAATGTTTTTTTAATTGAACTGTAGTTGTCTGTAGTGAACTGTATTTGTTTATTTTCTATTTTCTTATTTATGTCTGATTATTTAAGTTACGAGTTCTTAGAGCACTTTAATGTTCTTGTGGTTATTATTTGAACTGAACTATAGTTTGCTGTTATAAACTATATTTTTTATTTTAATTTTTTGCACTGTAGCTGTTTACATAGTTGTATTTCAGAATAAATAGTGCACATATTGTTAAAAGGTGAATCAATGTCCTTTTCCCATGTCTTTTACTGAGTCGTTGCTAAATGATATATATGTACCATGTTCTAGTCAGGTGGAGTACCTACCACCACCTACTAACCTTTTTAGTATTACTATAATCTGCATTCTGAGTTTCTGAATGCAGATATCTTCATTTCTTATTAGTTAGCTAGATTGTACCCTGACACCCACCCAAAAGCAAAAAAGTTCAGATTTTGGTTTATTTTTCACTCCAAGCCCTGTGGCTGCAGTAACAAGCTTGCTGTGCCTGACTAACAATATGTCTGTGGTTTGGAATTATTTCCAAGTCCACATATATCAGGTCATATATCGGTATCAGTACCGGTTGATATCGGAATCGGAAATTTAGAGTTGGTCAATGTCGGCATATCGGTTTTTGGCAAAAAAGCCAGTATCGGACATCCCTAGTAAAGATGCATTTTGTAGGAGACAGGGTTGTCCTACGAGTTAGTATACAGAAACTTTCACACAGTTTTAAGCCATCAGTCCATACTGTCACATGACTTCTTGTGTTTCCTGGAGGAAAAACATGATTCACTCCTTTTCAGTATATTTGCATTTGTTGTTTTTCATTGCTAGCATCTGTTTGTCACTAGTGTTATGGTCTTCACTTTAACTTCGACTTTCGTGAAAGTTGCAGATCTTACCCCTCAATAAAATACAATCTGTTGTAACTTTACCATTACCTAGAGCTGAAATGACATCTCTGTGCAATTGAACACAAAAACAGAATTTTTCCAGAGCTATTGTATTGGATCACATTAGATTTTAGAGGTGTGCCTCATAAACTCATAACTCAATGTATTTCCCACCTGAACTACCACCTGATTTACGATGTGTTTGTTTGTAACAGACTGTCCCTGTGTTTCCAGTGCCTCACTGCCTAGTATCACCAATTGAGTACACACCCACTCTCACATACACTCACACACACCATTACATATTATACAGCCCCCATAATAAAGGAATTAGTTCGATCAGCCCCTCGCACTAAAGTCTAATTGCATTAGTACTAACCAGGCATTAGCCTCTTTACTGCACAGGTAACCCAGAAACAGTGGCATGAGCACTCAGGACATTATACCTGTACACACTTGTGCATGTGTGTGTGTGCGTCTGTGTGTGTGCGTGTGCATGTGTGTGTGTTGTGTGTGTGTTTAGACTTCTAACCACCTTGTAAGAAACAGTTCAGTGTTCGATCTTTAAGGTGAAGACATGGCTGCAACACTGTCTCTTCTCTAAGATAAAAAGACATTTAGTTTAGTTGTCTTGGTCCACCAGGAGCCTCCAGGCTAACTTCAGTAGCTCAGTGAGCCTCTTGCAAGAACATTTTTATGTTTGTTACCTAAATCTGTGTTGCATTTTTTGGATGTTTTCCCATTTAAGTGTTTCAGGTTTGATTAACCACACCAGCCAAACTACTTACTGTAAATTGCTCATTGCAAGTTGATGCATACCACCTGTTCATTAGTAGGTTCCTGCATGTGCATGTGTTAATGAGATTTGATCATTAGCAAAACCAGAAACAGGTTTTGCAGTGTCAGTAGTGGTGTTTTGGGGCCCAAGACAAATTTCATTTGATGACTTTTAGGATGTCAGAAGCCTGGGTTCCAAAACTCTATGTGGAAAGCCCAGCATTCAGCCTGCTTTGAACGCATTGTTTGCTATATTGCCTCTATTACTTCACCATCACACAGACATTCGCTTGTTCACATTTTATCACAAGGCATTCATCCATTCTGCTGCATCTGTTCCTGAAGTTATTGCTGTCTAAAAATAATTTTTCATGGCTTTACATAGCTAGTGTAACAGTTTCCAGAAGATGACCAATCAGGGCAGAGTAGGCTCAGTGACAGAGGCTGACCTGAAACAGCCAATGTAAGAGAAACAAATTAAAGAGCTTTAGCTAGTAGAGCCCCAGAATCAAAATTAGGACATATGACATTTTATATGCAAGATATTTTCCCTTTAGAAAATGTTTTCTCTAAGCTGTTTTTCTTGAATTTACAATGTAGATGGTTTTAAAAATGTTTTTGTCCAGTAAAGAAGTTAGTTTCATGGTTGTAATCATTATGAAGGTAGATGAGAGGATATCTAACTGTAGCTGATGTTCAGTATAACGAGTGCTAAGCCATGCCAAAATATGTAAATAAAATCTTTTGAAAAAGCTCTTCTGAACCAATAAATATCAATAAATTGGAAGCCCATGCTAATGATGATGTGGTGAGTTTAGATTAGAATAAGTTTATTTTAAGCCAGTTGTTTTCATCTTTTTAGTTAATATGCTCAATTTTTATTTGAACTGTGTCTACTTGTAAAATAGAAGCTAAGTGAACACTGTCAAACCAAATGCTCCACAATATTATGTTAAAGCGTAAATGCTGGTACATGTATTTGAGAGGTGATGTGAACACAGCCCACTGCAGTGATTAAATCTTGAAGGAAAGTAGCACTGGCTGGAGGGATAAGTAGGGCCAGTATGTGGGGGCTAACAGCTGGGTGGAGAGTGGCTTTTAATCCTGCCTGGGTTTAACATGATGGAGCAAAAAACAACAATCTTCTTCCCACCAACATTACATCCTCGTATTTCCAAAGATTTAAAAACAGAAATCAGAAAGAAAAATGAATCAGTCAGTAAACCCCATGGATGCCAATGAGAGACGTGTGTCCTGTTCACATCAATACAGTGGATAGATCAGGTTTGTTTCAGTCATTCATTATAACTTTTTCAAAATTTGAATGTGACAACATTATCGTAGGCACGCTCATTGCTATTTTTCTTTGTAAGAACTTGACTATGGCAGTTTGATCCCTGGCCTCTCCATGTGCCGAAGAGTCCTTGGGCAAGACACTGAACCCAAAGTTAATGTCTACAGGCCTCCTCAGTGGAAAGTGCAGCAGGTTCTGTCCTCTGTTTGAGTATATACAGCCTGCATTCGGGCGCAATATTGGGTCACTGGCGAGCCAAGCAGTCGAAACCTTTGATCTCACTGGCAGTAATAGGTCACCAACATTTTGGAATCACTGTCATTTTAGATATTGTACAATGGAAGAATATAGGCTGGAAGAGTGAAAATACATTTCAAGATCTTTGAAATATATTCATAAGACATAAGAAAATAGCAAAAACAACTAATAAACTGGTTCAAATGTATCTTAAAAACCATGTGCGTTCTTACATTGACACTGAAACAGTTACCAACTGCTGTGATGCGCATTAGAAGGGAGATCCCTTCCTAATGTGATGGAGGAGAAAATCCTTAGTCCTCATTAGGCTGTTTTCCACTGCAGGAATTCGGGGCAGGACAGGGTGGTGTGAACATTTACAGCTGCAGACCTTTTAACCCTCCCGTTTGATTTCCATTGTAGTGTAGAAGCCACCAGCTCTGACCACAACAATAACTCTGAGTGTGGCAACGCAACAAGAAATAGTAGTTACCGAACATACCTCCAGTTTTATACAACATGGGAAACAATGGAGATTTGTTATGTGCAAATGAGCTTTACATTGTTGATGATAGTGTTACAAAGAGGAGACTGCCACTTAACAACATTGAGAGTAAAGAAAAATGGCACTTGTTGTCCTCTCCAATTCTAACCAATCAGCATCAAGCCCCAATGGCCCACAAGTTCCAGCAGCAGAAAACAGCTCACTGTGAGCAACAAAAAATAAATAAATAAATAAATCACAGTCTAAGGTTCACTTGAAGCTAATAGCAACCTTTAGCAGATACAGCAATTCAGAGACAGGGAATCACATTGAAAGTTACTGTCTTTTTAGTGCAAAACACTTTGTTAATGGATCAGGAAGATAATGCTGCTGAGATGACACAGAAAAGGGCAATTTTGCAAGAAAATGTTTGAATATTAAGCAGAAACTAGTTGGTGTGAAGGCTCATATTGCATGTTGGAATGTAGATTTTGATGACTTTTATTGAAGATATTTTGTCCATAAGCTAGTTTGTCATTAATGCAAATGTAAATTAGTTGTTTGTAATAAAGGATGAATGTATATTGAAATAGTTTTTGACCTGCAACAGATTTAGAACTACTGAACTTTAGTACTAACTAACATCAGGAGCTTCAGTCTAAAGCTATCAGTATCGGCCTTCAAATACCCATCTTGTTCAAAGCCTGGTCTGATAAACCTCAAGCTCTTCCTAACCTTCTGCCAAGCTCTTATCATCCAGAAAAGTTACAGCAGTCAAAACCTTTGATCTGCCTGGCTCACTGGCTATCAGGGAGCAGACTACTGTGTGTGTTTGTATATGTGAATATGCCCTGAGGCCTGGCCAATCTCAGCTCTGCTGCAGCCCAGTGACAGGTGCTAATGCTGGGGCGAGAGGTTGCACGGGCCTCCATGCTCCCTACTGTGATAACATAGGCCGACCTCCAAAAGTATACAATCACACACTCACTCTCACACACATCGTGGCTTAGCTTCCTGATAACTTCACTTCAGAAGGAGCCTCTGTGTGTCTCTGTGTGTGTGTGTGTGTGTGTGTGTGTGTGTGTGTGTGTGTGTGTGTGTGTGTGTGTGTGTGTGTGTGTGTGTGTGTAGGTGTGTGTGTGTGTGTGTGGGTGTGAGGATTCCCTTTTAGTGCCAGTAGGCCTTCCTTCAAAGCCTTCCATGGGAGCCTGTTAGATATATCTGTGTCTGTGTGTGTATTTACGTCAAAAAACAACCCTGCATTTTGCCTTCGAGGTGAAATGATGTTATGTCTTACACACTGGCTGATTTAATACTGGATAACGGGAATATGAGTGTGTGTCTTTGTAAACACTGAATTGAATTTTGTAGCTGTAAAGGCCCATCTGGACAAGACAGCTTAGTGTTGCAGAATGAAGTGTGGCTCATTGCTTATAGAGGTACAACCGACTAAAACCTCCAGCTGAGGTTTTACATGCCTGAGTATTTTTATCAACCTTCTCAGAGAAGTTTACATAAGTCCTAGTGTGGCAGACTTGTGGGTAGATGGTAAGGTTTTCAGCACATTATACTCAGACCTTCATGGCGTTCATGATGACATTGTGATGCTCATTTTAATAATTTTGGACAGTGAATTTAATTCAGTGTCACAAATTACAGCATCATCAGATGAATAAATAAATGGTCCTGTTTATCCCTGATGGTTCAGCCAAAAAAAGTAAATACTTCAGTGTGCTGGTCTTCTCTGCCTTGTCTTTCGTATTTACCACACATCCTCTAGATGTGTCCATCATACCTTCTCTACTTCCAGCATGTGTTTATAAGATGAATTTTACTTAATTTTACTTCAATTCAAAAAGACAGCTAAAATATATCCTAGTGTTCTGACTGTAGTTGTGAGAGACAACAACGATGGGAGCGTTCAACACATGTAAGTGCATTGCTTTGAAAAACTAGAATCACAATATGAAGTGTTGCATCGAAAGCATTATGAAGATGGCCTAGGCAGCTTCATATGTGGGATGAACCAGATGTCACTGAAGAGCCTTGCCTTACAGTTTGTATCTTCCTTAGCAACAGCTCAAAGCCTATCATCCAATCTCCAAACAATCCTACAAGAAAACAAGTGAAGTTAAATATAACATGAAAAGCACTCAGACAGCACAATACTCGGCCAAGGATGCTGAGTTGTTGTATGATTCCCAGCGGAGGAAATCTTTAAAAAATTTGTGGTCTGCAGCGATGGATTTGTAGTAGGATCACAATCATGTGATATTGAGCAGGCAGCTGACATTGTGCTCACTTGTTTTCATAGTTACAGTGACGCTGGGACACTATCTCGCAATGATACAGAAATCTTTAACAAATCAATGGATCCAGGCTATAAGCCACATCACTGACAAAATCTAATCACTTGGTGCTTGTGTCATTTCTGACCGTCCCTGAAAATTTCATTCAAATCCATCTGTCTGTTTTTGAGTAATGTTTCAAACAGACAGACAGACAGACTGCATTCCTTGGCGGGGAAATAAGTCCTAGAGGGACGGTGTGAATGAACCCGATTACAAAGACACAGTAATACTAGTAAAGGAAAAAAGAAATAAATCGATACACTTCAACATGTTGTCCTAAATCAGATACAGGTCTGACTTTTTGGAACACAACCTCAGTCCAAACAGTAACATCATAATTCATGCTCATGTTATCATCAACATAATTCTGCACTGGCAGGAGTCACTCTGTGAATGAAAACATGGAGGACAGTTGTGATGAGGCACAGTGAGGTGTCAGGCATCCTAAGAATTTGCTGTGACACTTCTGTACTGGCAAAACCAGTTGACCAGTCTGTGTTTAAAGGCATATCAAAACAAATAGCAAAACACAAACTATAGGAGACAGAAGACACAAAGTTATTGACATTCAGTGGCAGAATTAAAATGTATGAAGTCTGAAGGACAAGAATATAGACAGGAGGTTCTCAGTGCATCATGGGAAGCCCCCAGCAGCCTAGGCCTATAGCAGCATGACTAAGGGATGTTGAGGGTCACCTGAAATGACCCTGAGTCCAACAGGGAGCTGGTTCTACAGGAGAGGAACCCTGAGTCAGTATCTGAGAGCTGAATATTCTATTGGGATAATATGGTACAAGAAAGTCTTTAACATAAGGTGGTGCTTTGTTATTTAGAGCTAGATTATAAATGTTACTCTCAATTTTACGTAGAGCCAATGAAGATAAGCTAATACAGAAGTAGTTTTAACTCTCCAGTAAGTTCTTGTTAGTACTGTGGCTGCAGTGTTTTGAATTAACTGGAGGCTTTTTCTTTAAGTTATTTTTTTGACCTTTTAGGTTTTATTACATAGGACAGTGGAGGGAGAAAAACAGGAAACGTGGGGAGAAGAACCTACAGCAAAGGGCTATGGGCTGGATTTGAACCCATGACCACTGCGTCAGGGAATCTAGCCCCTGTGTGTGTGTCACCCACTCAACCTGTTGAGCTACCAGGGTACCCAACTTGAGGTTTTTGTGAACGCTGTTGAGTTTATTTGTAATTTCCAGGAGACTGGGTTGCCTCCTGATATAGCAGATATTGCCATGTATGCTCAATCAGCTTAGGTAAAGAACATTAGCAACATAGCTAACATAATGTTTCACAGGTTTCCAGCTGACTAACTCCACTATGAGGACAGGACCTTTGAGATGCTGCATGCACTCACTGCACTGAGTGGCTATTTGTCAAGAAATAGCTAGGGGGCATAACTGCTATGCTGGCAGTTTCACTATTTGCTAGTCTTGCTGTGCTGACCTTGGCTAAATATGTCCCAATACAACCTCTTTACTACCCATTGTAAATTTCACAAAACCTTTCAGTCTTCCTTTCATGTTTGATTCACTGCTCATGCAGGATTTCCCACCAGTCAACACTAACAGTCAAAATGATACTGTGGAGATGATGTGCTTGTTTGATTCAATGATTTCCTGTGCACTGCAGTCTATGCTTCTGTATTTCCTGGGTGTCACAAAGAGAGATGCAGATATCCAGAGTTGAAGGGATGATGATGATAGGACTTTTTTTGTAGCATTGTTTTTCAACATGCTGAGCCACAGGAGCACCTTCCTAACACCACTGCTAAACTGTCCTTTATCACCTCTCAGAGCTTGCAGGCACTGTGACCCAGTCAAATGAACACACTAATAGAATAAACCAGTTGTTTTAGTGTCTGCATGCCTGCTTGCCCGGCTGCGTGGTGTGTCACACACAAGCACACACACAGAAGCAGGTTGCAGACTCTCTGGCTCCAAAGTGCGAGATCTCTCTGATTACAGAAAATATGGCAGACAGAAAGGAGAAGAGATTAAGGTGCAGTGTAGGTCTGTGTGGATTTGGCTTGACAGGCATGAAGATTGTGTTGTGCTTACAAGTTGTTTGTTAGGTGTGTGAGATTCTGACGCCAGCGCAGCTAATTTGTTGGACTCCAGTGGAACTAGTTAAGTAAATTCATATATGTAGGGGGGAAATGCTTGGCCAGTATATTCAAAAAAAACTTGAAAATGGTAATATCTATTGAAAATTATTTTAAAGAAGAAAGATGGTTTTGAAGAAGGTCTTGCATGATAGCTGTAAGTTTGAAAATTATTTTCTAAAATCAATAAATAATAAAATAAAAGTACTTTCAATTTCAATAAAAATGAAAACATAAACTGTTCAGCATATTAGCATATACAGCAAAGGAGCCTTAATTAGTGACATACATGCTGTTACTGCAGCCTGATCTGAAGACATGGGTGTCTTTTCTTCTCTTCTAATACATATACGGGAGTTATTCTTCTGCTGTAAGGCTTTCATATATTTACTAAAATATTCTATTGACGCTCAGACTTAATAATTCATTTTTGTTGCACTTTGATTCTTGCTTTAATTAGTGATGTTTTTGCATAAAATAACTGCACTGATGTTTTTACTTCATGGTGGACCTTGACTAAAATAAGTAAAACATGTTAAGCATGTCTGGCAGATGAACACTACAGTATAATATATGGTATTCTGTCTACTGTCTGTCAGAATACAAAACTTTTTTCACAGGTAATTTTGCTGTTTAGTCATTCATAATGGTGCACACTTCTAAGGTTTCATGAGAGGAGTGTTTAAACACAGATGCAGAATAAAATTCAGCTTAAAAATGTGTGGATCTAACCCGACCCTCTCCTGCTGATCAGCTCAGGACATCCCTAAATTACATTACACAACTGGCACAGCTGTTCCTGTTCCATCTTGCTATCTATTTGGTAATGATACTAATCTTAACGACATGTGTTTGTGTGTGTGTTGCGTGTATGTTCACAGGGCCGTTTGATGGACGTGGCGTGACTATGCTGGAGGTATGTGGGAGCTGGCCGGAGAGCTTTGGCGTGCCGCGGCACATCGTTGGGTCAGCAGACGCAAGTGACGAAGGACTGCGAGAGAGACTGGCTGATGCCATGTCTGAGTCCCCCTCTAGGGATATAGTAGGCTCTGCTACAGGTCAGTAGAGGACAGACAACACAAATACTCTCTCTCTCTCTCTCTCTCTCTCTCTCTCTCTCTCTCTCTCTCTCTCTCTCTGAAACAAACACGTGCATGCACATATACAAAGCCTTTGCATGAAAAAGTGTCTACATGAACAAATATTCAATTCTTCTATTTTCTGTTTACTTTTCATCTAAGAGTTGTATTTTAGGGCAGTGGACCCTTTTGTTACCACAATGACATTGCTCTTCCTCAGGTTACTTTAACCCAACCTGGATTTGTTGTGACTTTGTTGCTTTTAAAATGACACAAAAAAGCAAATCAAATATAAGCATTTTGATTCTGAAAGAAAAAAAACGTGGAATGCACAGGGTGTCACCTGTACTCACACTCTGTTCTTACTAAAGAGATTTGTGTGAAAGAAATCAGACTTGAAACTATTCTTATAACCCCTTTCCATTAATCTCAGTCTTAGTAAGCACTCTGTTCACTTTTCCATAAGGGAGATGAATACACTGTCAATAGATTGTGTCATTTACGTATAGTTTACACAATCTAATCTTAGATATCATCATGTAGGACTGCATTTTCTTTAAAGTTTGTTTGTTTTTGATTATTTGCACTTTTAATTATGCATAACGCTTGATTGTGCATTCTCAGTAATGTGATCTGTCTTTATTGTTGTCAAGAAAACATTGTACTAAAATCCGCAATGCTTATGCTGCACAAAGTTGTATTGAGAAGATTATATTACAGTGATAAAACACTGTTCCTGAAAAAATAGCACACATTTCTCAACACACTGCACACTGTTTTCTTTATTTGAACACAATTCACAAAGCACTGCACATCTGTGTCAAAAGCGCACTTTATTGTCAAAATTTGAACTTTGTTTTCAAAATTAAGGCACACAAAGCAAAAGTAGGACACTGCACTGCTAAATACAAAACACTCCTCTGTCACTGTGTTTTCACATCAAGTGTAAAAAAAAATGATACAGTTCTCAAAAATGACAACTTAAACACAAATGCATCCTATAAATGAATCAGAGGGGTCATTGCAGTGCCTGACTGTACATTACAAAATAAAAGTAATGCTAGACAAAAAATACAGCACTGTATTGTACACAGTACAGTATGCAGATATTTACACCACGCCTGCATCAATTCTTTCAGCCTGGTCAGACCACAGGACCTCATCAACATCACAAGCTATGTTTTCTGTGGAAAGAAAGACCTAGTGTGTCTGATCCAGCCCTGACATGCATCAACAGAAACATCACCACATGCCAAGACCATTGATTGCAAGAGATTTTCCCTAAGTATGGCTGCCGCTCATATACCTTCCACCTCCATGTAGACAAGAATTCTTCTATAGGATTCAGAAAGGGAGAATATGGTGGCAGAAAAATCACAATAACTTGAGGGTTCATATTGAACCATTCCCAAATCAATAGTTTACTATGAAAACTAACATTGTCCCAGACAACAACAAAAACCGTGTATTCTTGCCAAACACCCTGCTGCACCCGTGTCAGTCAGCCCTCACCAAGTCCATCTAAGAAAGTCAACAAATGCTGGGTGTTGTATGGCCCAGAACTGCATGATGGTGAATTACTCCAAGATTGCTTATTGCAGCACAGAGGGTTACGTTGCTCCACGCTGACCTGGACGTTGACTATAGCCCGTTGTCCAATGATGTTTCTCCCTCTTCTCCTCCTCTTGGCCAGGTTGAAACCAGCCTCATCCACATAGATGTATTCATGTGTATCATCAGAATCCACCTGAAAAACTCTCTGGAACAAATGCACACAAAACAGAGAAAAAGTCAGTCATGTACACTTTCTGTAATTTTACCAGCACTTGTGAACCAGAATTATGCATTAGATTTTTTACAGTATTCTCAGAACATTTCTCACTGCTTGTATTGTTACAGTATAGACATGTCACTGAAGTGACAAACAACATTTACATACCATGTAAAGTAGTCCAGGACCAGGTGCAGGGGCAGGTCCAGGTTCTGGTTCTGGTTCTGGCCGTGGTCTGGGTCGTCGACATCCTCTTCTTCCAACATGACCTCTTGCTCCTCTGACATCCATTCTGAACAGCTAATTTTGCAGGTTTTATAGTGTGCAGTTCATTGGCAAAAGTTTTTTTCAGTTTTGACCTGTTGTGTCTTAATTGTGACAGCAGTGTTGGAACAGTGTCCCAATTCTGCTTCCTAGTGTTTACTTTTTGAAAAATGTGTGCTATGAGTGAAAAGTGTGTTCAAATGAGCAAAAAATGTGTTCAGTCTTTTGCAAAAAGAGTGCAAGAGTTTTGGAAACTGTGTGCAAACCATGAATAGTGTCCAAAATTTTGACAGCAGTGTCCTGTTTTTGAGAAATGTGTGCAGTCAGTTGGTGGCTGTGTGCAGTGAATGCAATTTAGCGTCTTATCAATTGAGAAAAACTGTAAAGTAATATGAGGCCTCAGTAGTCTGAGGTAAACCAATAAAGTAGATGTCTTGAAATACTTAATAGAATCAATATTTTTAACAAGAATTACGTTCCTGGAAACAAAAATAAAAATCCCCTTTTTTGTTTGTGTCCTCCCACCATAACTTGGCATGGAAGCACTTATTGAAACACAGAGTGGGAATTTTATACTGAAAGGACATCTACTTGATCTGGCAAACTCTGAATGTTAGCTTCAGATCAATTTTAATAAGATTTTTTACAAAACATAGATGGGGAATTTTGTCTTTCATTACATCTACTGCGAACATGTTTGGGAAAGGTCTTACGAATTGGAGGACTTAATTCAGCAGGCAGAACCTTAATCAGTATTCACATGGGCTCATGACTACTGACAAAATCATGAAGCTCTATTTTAATGGAATGGTCATCCACATCTGACGTACCAGCACAATTTGCACATTATTTTGCACATTATTTCCCCTATTTCTCTTAAATGCAACATGTGTGAGCTACTGGATACCTTGAATTTCCCTAAAGGGAAGAATAAAGTATCCATCCATCCATCTATCCATCATCTATCTATCTATCTATCTATCTATCTATCTATCTATCTATCTATCTGTCTGTCTGTCTGTCTGTCTGTCTGTGTGTGTCTATCTGTCTATCATATAAATTTGTGTAATGTCACAGCAAGATAATGTCTTACCTGCTTTATGAGCACTGCAGTTCTACATGTAACAGGCTTTGTAGCAGCGTGTCGTGATGCTTCCTTACACAGAGAATTAGTGATCTGGGTCACTGTTTTCTTGTTTGAAGTCATTCTAAACCTCATTATAAATGTTTCCAGTGTGGCTAAGTGTCTTGTTAGGTAGCCTGACTTCCTCACTGTGGCATTACCCAGCATCCAGTGCTGCCAGATCAAGGTCCAGTGATGGATTATCTCAACACCAGTAGGATGTTCTGGTTGTCTGTGTGCATAGTTTTTGGCATATCTGCACACGGCTTGCTTCACTTTGAGGCTCCCTGCCTTCTGCTTTCCTGCATGCAGCAGACATGCCGTTGGCCCTGACAATCCAAATGGTTAACTCGTTTAGGAAGCGGCAGTGCTCTTCGCCCCCCCACCCCCACCTCACCCCACCCCTCCACCCCCCCTAAGTGAACAAGAGCTTCTTTGATTTAAATGTGTGTGTGTGTGTGTGTGTGTGTGTGTGTGTGTGTGTGTGTGTGTGTGTGTGTGTGTGTGTGTGTGTGTGTGTGTGTGTGTGTGTGTGTGTGTGTGTATGCTCGGGGGGGGCGGCTTTCACAGAGGCAGCCATAGGGGTGGGTTGTGGTGGGGAGGTTGTTGGGGTAGGGGAGTAGGGGGGGTCACAAGGGCCTAATGGATTTAGCATCGACTATCAACCCCCCCTCCCCACCAGCCGTCCCTGGTCATATCTAGCCCAGTCCCCCACTCTCTCTCTCTCTGTTAGGACATAACCTCATTTGTAGACTCTCTCTCTCTCTCTCTCTCTTCTCATCACATCACTCTTTTTTACTGCCACCCCTCCTCATCTCCCTCTCTGTGTTTCTTCATTAGATTAGATGTTGGAGACTCCCGGACACTACTAGTCAGTTGCTTCTTGTTCTCGCCCCCCCGCCCCCCCACCACCACCACCACCAGCACATCCCCTCTCTGCCCCCCTCCACCCCTTTAATGCAACCCAAAATTCATTACTGATCACATCACATCAAAATACACCCGCGATACACAGACACGCTCTTTCCTGCGCCTTGAGCCATGCTGAAGACATCATCCACAGGGAATGTGATGGACTTGTTGGTTCCTCCATCCATTCATACAGACAGAAAGGCTTCAGTCTCTGTAGGCTAATCTAATAGCACAGCACTTCTGCGCTGTAACATATAGGAAATGTTCCTGTGTCTGCTCTAAGGAGGAGAGAGCCCTGCATAGCCAGGAGTTGTGGTTTCCTGAAAAAACAGGACCTGGTTCTGTTAGTGTCATCCATCTTGGTTACGGCATTATGAATACTCTTTGTTCAATAACCCGTTTATTGAAGAAGTGGGCCGTATTAATACTGGCTCTACATGAAGAGTTTAAAGGGTTGGTTCACCCTCTCTGAAAACAACTTTTGTTTTTTCTCACTTACTGATCCAGTCATACAGACACTTTCATCTCTCTGCCAGTACTTTACATTGGAACTACTCTCTGTCAAAGACTTTCACTTGTTCATATAAAAACTGTTCTGGAAACACACATAGATGATGGTTTGTTTTTAAATGTCACTTTTCAATGCTTGGAGCAGCAGATTAAATTCCATTGACCTGTGCTTTATTTGGGGACTTCAGGAGGTGACATCTCAGTATCACATAAGCCAATGTAGGCATTAACTTTAAAGTGTATTGAGAGAAAAAATGTTACAAATCAAGCAAGTAACATTTTACAATGTCACACAATTTCATTTCTTTATGAATTCATATAAAACTAGCTAATGAATGCTGTCTAATGAGCTTTTGTTGTTTAAAGTACTAAGAGATGCCAGTAGAAGTAACTTTTTTTCTATTTTGAGTAAACTGCCTATTGACATTTAGTGCATTTTTAGTGGAATTATTATGCACCATTTTATTTTGTCCAGTCATTGTTCAAATACTATTTTAAAGAAAACAAAACAAAACAAAAATGAATTCTAGCACAGGAAATTGCTCAATACCTTATTGGGATAAAATAATGAATTGTAACCAAAATCTTAGTAAATGTGAAAATTAATTAAATCTAAAACATCAATACACAAGAAAATATAAAGCGAGTTTTTTTATCATTGCAGAAAAAATGGACAGATTAAAAAAATGGAATTGATATGAAAAAGGCACAAAATTTTACACACAGCAATATAAATAATACAAATAAAATGTAGTGAGAGTAAAATAGCCACAAATAAATAATAAAAATGACTGAAAAAAGTGAAAATCCAACTAGCATTTTAGAATGTAACATATCCAAAAACTGGTTTTGCTCTTATTGACTTAAAAAAAGTCTTTATACTTTTTAAATGGAACTTTTTTGCATGAATTTGGGGCACTGCAAGTAGACATAAATGTGTCAAATCAAATAAAGGCCAAGTCAAATGCTGAAGGCATAGATGTACTGTAAGAGGAGACATGTCCATTTGAGTTGAGGGCTCTGGTTCAGCCACACACAATTATGGAACCTCTTTATTTAGGGGATGGTTCTTCAAGTATTTGATATGGTTCTTGAAAGTTCCAGGGATTTTTCATTTTTATTGAAGTTCTTTGGTTTGGTGGCAGATAATAACTTGAAATTAGAGCTGCAACTAATGATGATTTCATTATC
The DNA here is from genome assembly GCF_022539595.1 of Amphiprion ocellaris. NCBI lineage: Eukaryota > Metazoa > Chordata > Actinopteri > Pomacentridae > Amphiprion > Amphiprion ocellaris. The sequence continues at coordinate 24,019,040 of NC_072772.1, read as the reverse complement.
GATTCACCAGTTATTTGAATAATTGTTTGGTCATCACAGTTTACCAAATCCCAAGCTGGTATCTTGTAATATGTTGTTCTGTCTGACCAACAGTCCAGAACCCAAAATATTAAATGTGTTATAATGGAAAATGCTGCAAATGCTGCAAATTCTTGCATTTGACTTTAAACTATGATTATGTTTTGGTTTTTTTTTAATAGAACCAGGTGAATCCACAAAGAACTATTTTGAAAATAGTTCCTTAAAGAACCTGTTTTTACTGAAGTTCTTTGGTTTTTGATCATTATTTAAGGCACCTTTAGAGGACCATGTGAAAAAAATGGCTCTCAAAAAAACCTTCTGCTAAAAGGCTTAAAACATTTTTAGTTCCAGTTTGCATCTTGATTTTTATGGGTGTAATTTATCAAACAAAACTGAATGCACCCATGTTAAAATGTTACCACTGATGCAAACCACATCACATCCTAGCCTTGTGTATACAAGAGCTCCAGATATGGATGAATAAATGAAACATGCAGGGATGTGGAGCACCAGGCATTTTATTCTTTGTAGGATTTTTACCCAAGCATTGCAAGTGATGTTAAAAAAAAAAAAAACATCTTCTCAGCCCAGAATCTGAAGACCTGATTTTCTGTGGCTTTCTGTTGGAACAAGGTGAGTCAGCATGTCATTGCTGACCACATATGATCCACATGACACGTTTTTTTTTTTTTTTTCCAATTAGTTATTTACAGCTGGTGGGATTTCCATGTTAATATATGTGCACTTAAAATGTTTCCATTGTGAATCTAACTGCATACCGTGTGTGTCAAGGCTCCGTGTGTGTGTGTTTGTGTGTGTGTGTTTGTGTTTGTGTGTCTTCAGACTTAGATGGGCAGAGGCAGATGGTATCTTGCTCAGTGTCTCCGTTGGCTGGGAGCTGTGGCCCCAGCGCTTAGACGCACACAACAGCTAGCTTAGACCTTGAACCTGATTGCAAACATGCAGGCATAGACACACACACATCTAAGTCTGAAGACATACACACACACACACACACACTCTTACCTCACCTATACACACAATCCCCTCATCTATTTCTCTGTCATGTTTCCATGCAACTGCTGAGTGAATTCTGTGCAAACTTTTCAAACTTTTATAAACAATTAGTTCCAGCTCAGTCGATGTCATTATTTATGCACAGCTATTTATCACAGCTCTGTTTTCATCTACACAGTTTGTAATATGATAATTTACTAAAAATAGATTTAGATGGAAACAAAGCAACAAACAAGACATTTTTCCATCTTAATGTGTCTCCTCACATATACTCAGAGGATCTCAGAGCTGGAATGCTTGCTGATGTAACAAATCACCGTCTCTCTGACATTCTCCTGCAGCACACACACACACAGACACACACACACACACACACACACACACACACACACACACACACACACACACACACACACACACTCTTTCGCAGATTCACAGGGAAAACAAAGCCTCCAGTCAGGGTAATGGGGCTCTCACGCTAAGGCCGAGACCAAGCGTCGCCAGCTCAGAGGGCAGGTGACACTCAGATAGTGGGATGGACGGATGGACAGAGGGGGAGAGAACAGCAGATGAAGAAGAGGAGTGGAGAGAGTGGGTCCCTGACAACTAAAACACACTGTGGCTGAAATTAGATTTGGCTCCAATGATATAATGTTGCTAACTAGATTTGGCTTATTGGTGCCTGCCCAACATAAATTCCATTGAAGCCATATGGAGAGTGGACGACTGCTCAATGCGACCTGCTGTATCTCAGCTGAGAGCAGCTCCAGCGCAGGAACAATGGCACTTTTTATGTCCGTATGCTCGCATCATTTCATTCACAACATACAATATTTTTAAGTGGTGGAGTGTTTTTATTTTGTCTCCGTCTTTGGTGCTGAGTGCTCATAGCTGTGCTGTCACTTACTGTGCATCAGAGGAGCTTTCCAAGGAAAAAGATACCAGACACCATTTGTTTATAGAAGGAAACGTAAACGGTCCCTTGAAAGGTTAAATCACTGTGGTGTTATGTCAATTAGCCACAGAAAACAGCTTAATGGAGGTTATTGTTTCCACTGTGCATCTCAGACCTACTGGACCATCTGTGTAGGTCATCATTTCAACAGTATGGGATCATGGTTGTTAATATGAAAAGTTTCTACAGTATTTAAGTTTTTTGGTCCGAAAGTTCTGCATACATACAAAGCATGAGCTTCTCTTTGTGATTACATTTTTCCTTGCTTACATAGAGTTCTGTTTAGAGTGGCAGTGACTGATTGGTATTTCAAGCTCAGTACCAGTGATTTTTGGTCAGAACTTGTCATCAGCTCATATTTAAAACCAGCGTTTGCCATTTCCAAACCACAAAAGTCACAAAAATGTTCAAGTTCAATGTAGGTTCAAATGCAGAACTGTGCATAGATTGTGTACCAAAGAGAAAAGCAATGTGTAAATACAGTGTAAAATGAACACAATATACACACATCACAGAAAGCTGTCAGATCAATTTCAGTTCATTCTGGTGCCAGTATATGGAAGATGCTTTGGCAAATCTTTTTCTTATTTTTTTCTTTTTTAAAAAAAGCTATTATTGGACTAAAGCAAAAACTATGTCTTGCATCAACCTTGTAAAACCAATGGTCAGAATAAGCTCCTGGGGGCCTTCATTTATCCCAGCTACACATAGAATTTGAGCTTTCTTTTGTTTTTTGTTAGTTTTCTTTATGTTATGTCAATAATCTTCTTGTAGCAGCTTCTCTAATGGTAACATATGCTAGTTCAGTTACTTTTCTATAATAGTAAGCTTTTTAAGATGTAATACAGGGCTTTTTTTCTTACTGCTTTACTCTATTGAATGAATGAATGAATGAATGAATGTTTTTATTTTGGACATGTGAGGGGAAAAAAAGCCACAAAAACAAAGCAAAATATTCAAAACAATAACAAAACAAGATAGAATACAACAAAATAAACAAAGAAACAAAAGAAAACAAAGCAAGAAGTAATAACCCAACATATCCAAAAAGGAACAGGATGAAGCATAATTTTATTTCCTCTTACCTCTTCTCCATCTTGAACATCAGTCACTCAGTATCCCACTCCCATAGTTATGTATGTACATATGTACAAACCAAATAGAAAATAGATAATATCAATAAACAAATATTAAATAATCAGTGATATACCTGCTCCTCCTCCCTGTATGATCAGTTAATCAGTTATTAAAAAGAAGCACTACCAGACCTAATGAATATAATTATATAATTTATATATATATATTATATATAATTATAGTTATTTTGATCCTTTTTTTTTAAGCTCTCCTATTCTACACTAATACAACCTTATCTAAAGTTTTCTGTGTGTTAATTACTTAGAAAACTGAGGCAATATGATAAAACACAACAAAATGAGCTCAGTACAACCTAAAGCAATTTCTGTGTTAAACTGAGATTTCATACAAACAGCTACAGGACAAGGCTGCAAGATGGAGGCTAAAGTACAGGGTCCTCTGTCCTCTGGTGCAAATTTCTGCTGTAAGTGCAAATAATTAAATGATGTAGACCCAAACAATATGGAGTAACCCTGTGGCTTTTAGGGGCCCTGGGCACCTTCCCATTTTGCCCAGCCAGTAATCCAATCTGAGTAAAGCCCACAGCCGCCATACATGAGGTAATTGTTCCGTCATACCTGCTTAGCTGTTCTATCTGCATGGGCCATGATCTGACTACTTCTGCAGCTACAAAACGAAATGACAATGCTAATAATGGGAAATGATAGTTGAAGGCTCCCACTAAAAATTTTTGTAGATGCTATTTTTAAAGCTTTAAATATCACAAATGTATGTTTAATGATTAGAGGTAAGGCAGCATTTCTCTAGCAGGTTTTTTTGTTTTGTTTTGTGTAAATTCTATTGATGCAGAACAGAGTTCCATCCTCTCAACTTTAAACTCTACTTTACCTAATGGTTCTTAACCCACTAAACCCCAAACCCACCAGCTGGTGTGAAGTTACATTTTCTTTAAAAATATCACCAGAGTTACACCATTTATCAAAGTAAGCAACTGTGAAAACAAAAAGAATCATCAGATTTTTAACTTTAAAACAGTCCTCAAACATATCACGTGAGGCATGTAGTTTCATCACTATACTTGTCTCATTAAAAACTGCAAAAACACAGAGCAGATGGGAGCAGGCAAGAGAGATTGAGAGGAAAATATAACACACTGAATCAATAAAATGAATGCAGCATGGCTGAAACCAGCAGACAGAGGAGCAAGTACTTAGAAAGTTGTTGAAAGATACATTCAGCATTGTTAAATATGTTTTTTAGAGTTGATATGGACAACACCGCTGAGTTCACAGATGTTGTAAAAATGTAAATAGGCCTTGTCACATAGCCAGTCTGTAGTACATGAGACCTCAGTGTTGTCCAGCATTGGTAAAACCTGTGGGCACTTGGAAAAATGTGTTATGTCCAAGTTATTTTTCGTTTTGGTACATTAAGCCATCAAAGAAACTCAAGTTTTTTTTTCGGTTTTAAGGCAACTGAATTAGCTCTCTCCTTATTTCATCTATTTATTTTATACTGATTTCCAAAATGTGTGTGTTTCCTGAATAAAAGGATGTTTGTGAGATTTGTTTGAATTTCAGGTTGCATGAAAACATCTTGATGTCATGTTAAGCTTGGAGAAACCCATATCCACACTGATGTTAATCAGAAATCTATGTCCTTTTCTGATTCCCTGTATCAACACAACTCAAAGAGTAAAGATGGATCATGGTTAACAGCCATGTATTCTGCACCTACATTTGTTTTTTTATGTTACTGTGCTGCAACGTGTGTGTTGAGTTTAGCTGGTTTGATTGATGAAGTAAAGGTGCAGGGGACCACCCACATCCACTGGCTCATATGCAGCTCTGTTTGTTGGATCCAGCTCAAAGAAACTAGGACTAATCACAATAATAATAATAATAATAGTGGTAGTAATAATAGCAGGACTCAGCTGGTTCTCTCACCCCTTGACGCAACACAAATATTTAGGGGTGCTTCATCAGCACAGAAAGGCTGAGAGTATTTCCTTTTGTGTGTGCACAAAAGTTTGGACACGTGCTGTTTTTACTCATTCCTGCTGTTTTTTATGTTTTTGTATCTTGTGCATGTGTGTGTCTGTGGATGGATATGAAGGCTTACTGTATGCTTCTGGAACATATATCCACACAGATACAGTCCACCTGTGTGTGCATGGATACATACATGTGTTTATTAACTAACCACTTCATGTGTGTGTGTGTGTGTGTGTGTGTGTGTGTGTGTGTGTGTGTGTGTGTGTGTGTGTGTGTGTGTGTGTGTGTGTGCAATCAGGTTCAAGTTCTTATTATTTATGAGCTTGTGGGCGGTGGTCCAACCAGCCACCCTGAGTTAATAATGGTAATTTGCAGTTGGAGCCTTGACTGTAGGCTCCTGGCTTGGTGACACCCTGTATGTAGGCTTTGGGAGAGTTCCACTGCACTTCTGATGTTATCGCTTCAGAGTAAACATTAGCTCTGTGGCCATATGCTGCTACATATGTGTGTGCAAAATCTTTCTAAGATAAAGAAAGCTTGAAATAGGAAATATCTGTTGATGTAAGACTGAGGGTTTCCTCCCTCAGAAATTGCGTCCATGTATTTGTGAACATATGTAAGCGTGTTGGTTTTTGCCTATAGCTATCTTAAAGAGGCAGCACAATGCTGCTTATCTCTCTCACCCCATTTTCCAATCAATATTAAACTAGACAGTATTGCGCATTAATAGCATACTATTTTTCCATTTGGACCAAGTGTTCTTTTCCATTTGATGAATGTGCACTGTATATTACAAGAACCTATCAAATATAATCCTTTATTGTTTTAATGCCACTGGCAACTGCTAAGAGCCTGTAATCTACCATATGCATCTAACTGTTGGACTGCTGACTGGAAAAATGCAATACATTACTCATTACTGTTACTCATTTCTAAAGCACCATAATTGCCTTAGTTATTTGTCCCTGTGGGCAGTAATTGGTTCATCTACTCATTATTTTTCTGTTGAATGTCCACATTTTGGGCTTGTCTTCAAAACAACTTGGAGAATTTCTTTCTGTTATACCGTACATTGGAGTAAGTCATCTAAAAATTGGTGCTGATATCGTTTCAGTTAAAATTATGAGCTCTTCCACCCCAAAGGACAACATCTGCACCATTTCTAATCAGAGAAATGGGAATAACCCATGAAATTACATTTCTGTCAGTTCTTAGTCATGTTAGTAGTTTTATTGAGTCCATAAAATTCATAATTGTTCATCAGCATAAACGAAAGACAATAAAATACAAGAGTCCATAATAAACGTAGTGAATAGGTCTGATACCGGTAAATTATATGAATCAACATAAGAACTAAGTAAAACTTGCCTTAGAAGATCATTTTTATAATTTCATGTGAAGATATCTACAGATTGAGATGCTCTGAATACATCTGGAAAGCTGTTCCATAGTCGAAGGCTGCTGACACAGAATGCTGCATATCTGTACGTCTTCCTTGTACTCTGAGGAACATTGAAGGGACCAGAGTTATAGGATCTTTGGGATTCAGAAGACGCATATCTAACCCACATATCAGATGAACAGTCAGGAGCTACTCCATTAAGGGATTTAAAAGCTAAAAGCAATATGAAGAGCCATTAAAATAAGAGTAATAGACTTTTCTATTCGCTTATGACAAATAGAATTTGAGATCACTTTCAAAGCTTCCCTCTGCTGTTATTTTCTTGCACTGATGTAGACGTGCAAATTGTGCCGCTCTTCAATGCCTCACATCTCAGAGTGCCTCATACCTAAGCCTACATTCAGCATACATTATACTCCTGGTTGAATGTCGTGCTGTTTAGGTGTTTGTAACGCTGCTTTAGGTGTGGGTAATGTTGTTTAAGCTGTGCGTCACTCTGTTGTAGGTGTGCATAATTATACTGTTGGCCCTCGTAGTAGACACACACCACATATGACTTGAAGTATGAAAAACTGACACATATCCTTTTGCACCTTTAATATTTTAAAGTTATTGCACATCAGACTGTATTTGTATGAAACTGTTCCATGTATTTCTATCAAAGCTGGAACAGACTCAAATTGATACATAACAGCGACCGAGGCCTTGTACACCAAGTTTGCATATAACCTCACACTCGTCATGACATCCATTGTGCTACTGAAAAATAATGTGACACAGAAACAGGCAAGGCCTTTGTTTTTCATATAATTGCCACTTACCAGTAAAAGTCCAAGCTTATTGTGCTCCTATTTTGGGGAGCACACATTTTAAATGTAGACTTTATGTTGGCAGCATCTATCTTCCAAATTAACATTAGCCTACTTCTTCAACAAGAGGTAAAAAAACTAAGCCTAATAACTTTTCCAAATTTTGCTATTGATGTCAAACCACAGCTGACAGCTGTACATCAGTCAAGTGGTTGTTTGAAAAATAATGCACATTCTGCAGCCAATATGTGTATTCAAAAGTATTTTCTGTAACTATTGTTAAAGAAAATATAGTGTTGTCACATTGAAGTTAAATGTCTTGTCAGATTATTAAACACATTCAGGGAAAAGTTAGAAATCACTAGCAATGCTGAAAAGGCATGGTGGCAAGATGATGTAAAGTAGGGACATTTAAGTGGTTCATTACAGTATATTATAACAAATTAATTTCTGGAGAACATTGCAGCTCCGTTAAATATAAGAATAAAAATGTCCCTTTGACAGTTCTCTGCACCAAAGTATTGTATGTAGTCCATAGATCAAAACAACGTGTCCTACATAATGCTAAGAAAAAGGCACTTGTATTGTTCAGAGTAAGAAGACTACACTTTCTCTTAATGATAATGAGGATGTCCTTTTATTGAAATAAATGTTGCATCTTGCATTGAGAAGACTTGGTCTGATTGTGGATATGACTACCATCAGACAATCTTGTAAACCCATATGAAAGCTTTGAACTTGGTGTCAATTGGCTCCTATTGTCAGTTTCCAAAAACTTACTGATCCCTGGCTATGGTCTCTCGTCAAGTCTGAGGCTATGTAAACAAGCGGGACAGGAAAAAACATGTCGTATTTTCTATGATGTAAATATGAATAACCTCTTTAACTTTTGCTATTATATAAATCATTCCATAGAAAACCTTATTAATTGGTCTATTAAAGAAACATGGAAACTAGACTGCACGCCTGTTCAGACAGCTGTGTGATTTAATGGTCGTACAATACATCCTGTATTTGAATTGGCCACATACCCCTTTCACACAAAACCATGCTATTATTCTGCCGACTGACTGGTCTCTTTGCTATTCAGCCTTGTTTTAGCACACTGATACTCATCATAAGAGCAACAACATGCGGGGATGGGGGGGGAGTGGGAGTGGGAGTGGGAGCAAAAAGACTTGGAGGTCCTTCTTTTCCTATCAATCAGGCCAGACGTCTGCTGGCTTCAGTTCTAAACATACACACATGCATACAGTAACACACACTAACACGAGCAACATGCATGCAGACCTTCCACATAACCTGGTCTGGGTGCTTGTTGCACTTGTCACCCTCCCTGCAGTCTTTACACCAAGCTGTAACAGAGGTATACACTACCGTTCAAAAGTTTGGGGTCTCCCAAAGAATTTCATGTTTTCCATGAAAACTCACACTTTTATTCATGTGCTAAGATAATTGCACAAGGGTTTTCTAATCATCAATTAGCCTTTCAACACCATTAGCTAACACAATGTAGCATTAGAACACAGGAGTGATGGTTACTGGAAATGTTCCTCTGTACCTCTATGGAGATATCCCATTAAAAATCAGCTGTTTCCAGCTAGAATAGTCATTTACTACATTAACAATGTCTAGACTGGATTTATCATTCATTTAATGTTAACTTCATTGAAAACAACTAATTTTTTCTTTCAAAAATAAGGACATTTCTAAGTGACCCCAAACTTTTGACTGGTAGTGTAGATGCTCCTGCTTTATTCAGGTAGTTTATTGTTGATGTGAAAGCTTCATTTCAAATATATATAATTTGCTGCATCTATAAAGTCTCACTGCAAGTCTTATGGTACAAGTAGGCCTGAGCATAGTTTAAAATTCTTTGTTTAAAATTCAAGTACACTTATGGCAGCTTTTATTCTATACAAAGTACTTTTTTGATATATTTTTGATTTTTGAAACAAAACAAACACTAATTTCCACAAAACACTTTTAAAGAAGCCTAGTTTATATAGTTTAAAATGTTGTCTGTAAGCAGCTGTATGAAAGCCGTGCCTAATAGTCAGAAATATCAGAAAAATTATTATGGACATCATCTGTCCAGTGAAAAAATAAGCCAACAAGACTGTGACTCCAGCCAGACACCAACCCGGCCTCCAGAACCCTCCATGGTTCATGTTTTTTCTGACACTCTCTGGTGTTAAAAGAAAACCCAAATTAATATTTTTTCATTTGTCATGCAGTGTTATTATGATAAAAATCATAAGGGTTTTTTTAAACTCTTATTATTATTTGCTGTTTCAATGCCCTGTGGGTAAATAACATTATCTGTCAATTAAATCCAACCAAATCTTTGACAGAGATTTATGCACTACTTTGTGATTTAGACTCATTGAAAGTGCCGTGCATTTGATTAAGCTTTGATCATTTACAACTGTACTGGCATTGTTTTCTGCTAACTACTGATCACAGCTGGAGCATCAGCCTTGCTTCCACCATTAGCCACAGTCTGAAAGTGCAGTTGAAATGGAAACAACATGACCAGAGCAGCTCGTTTCACTGCATTCACTTCGGTGCCACTTTTACATGCTGTTCTGCTGCTTGGTCAGTTACACTTTGTGTTGAACTCCCATGATGTTTCCATGGGCTGATTAATATCTCATAAGCAGGCATGCAGTTGTGCTGTTGAGGAAATGTCTTTTTTCATTTTATTTTTATTGGACAGTAGAATGAGACAGGAAATGTAGGGAAAGACAGCAGGGAAATGATATGCAATAAGGGTCCAGGCCTGCTGGCCCAGAATCGAACCAGGGATTCACTGCTTGAAGGCATTGGCACCCATGGGGTATCAGCCCCTGCCACTCAGCAGTTAGGTTGCCCCCTGCTTAGGAAGTGTTTTGAAACCTTTTTGAAGAATGTGTCTGATAAAGAGTAATGGTAGTTAACACTGGTTGGACTTCATCAAAAGTTCAGGTGGTTCAGGAAAAGTGTGTGAGAGTTCTTTGTAGAGGATTCACTAAAATACATGAGACGAGGTCCACTTTTGAGTACCCCACATGACAACACTTACTCTTTTAAGATATGTTTTTGAAATACTAGTTTGCTTTGAGTACATATACATTTTCTAGGGAAAGATAATTGCTGTTGTATTTGTTTAATCCAGAACACATTTTTGCAGAAATATCACGGTGGATGGTTGGACAAACCAAAAAATTACTTTTTTTTAACCCTGGAGGCTGCTGCTCCAATTCTGCTTTCAAAACCCATTTCACTACCACTTCACAGGATTTCACTTTGTCTTGTGATGCCACAATGCTTCCTTCCCTACTATAACATGATAAATTGTTAGGTTGGTCAAGAACATTTCATATAGTGTTAAAAGTGAAGAGACAGTGTAGCATCGGACTGTTATAGAGTGTGAATGACAAACATATAGCATAATGATAGACATGTGGCTGGATGTTTTTATGTGTTCTCTCTTTGAGCTGCTTTCATTTTCATCATTAATCATTGTGTGCTTTAACAGTGACTGATACTGACAGCTATAACTCAGTACTGGCAATTGCAGAGTTTGCATACTGTTTGTTAGAATATCTGATAATGTCAGTGTCACATATGCAACATCACCCATTATTTACATTGACGGTAAGCATATACTACCATTTAAAAGTTTGGGGTCACTTAGAAATGTCCATATTTTTGAAAGAAAAGCATTTTTTTTCAATGAAGATAACATTTTCATCAATCAGAAATCCAGTGTAGACATTGTTAATGTGGTAAATGACTATTCTAGCTGGAAACTGCTGATTTTTAATGGAATATCTACATAGAGGTACAGAGGAACATTTCCAGCAACCATCACTCCTGTGTTCTAATGCTACATTGTGTTAGCTAATGGTGTTGAAAGGCTAATTGATGATTAGAAAACCCTTGTGCAATTATGTTAGCACATGAATAAAAGTATGAGTTTTCATGGAAAACATGAAATTGTCTGAGTGACCCCAAACTTTTGAACAGTAGTGTATGTAACTATTAGTATTAGGAGACAGGGTTGATCCGTGTTGTCTGTCTTCGCTAGTCACTTTGAAATACAGGTGATTGACAATTGAAACAAATATACATAAAGTTTCTTAGAGATAAACAAAAGTTTGGGTTACCCTTAATACTGTGTCATAGACGTTCTGTGTTTGAGATGAACAGCCTCTTCAGAACATGTTCCCTCATTTGATGCTTTGATGCTGCTGATAGAGAGCTCTGTCCAACACAAAATTCTCAATTCTCCCACATGTGATACAGGTTGTTTCTTTAATCAATCATCCATGCATACATGAGGAAGAATTGTGACCAGATTGAATTTGGCTGCAGCTCAGTCATTAGATCACTGACCTGATGTGGCTTAACAGCGACTGGCAGACATGAATTTCTTGGACGTCAATAAGAAATGCCGGACAACGGAAGACAAGGAAAAGCCATTTGAGAGCTGTATGTGTCTGCTTTTGGTTTCCTCAAATGAACTCAGCATAATAGTTTAGGTTTTCAACATGCCAGCGTGATTTGTCATGAACTCCAAGTCTTTTCAGTGTGTCCAGAGAGCTGGCTGGACAAATAATGAATCAGACATGCCCACTCAAAATGTGACTCCAACCATCTATTGAAGTCTTTTACCATCTAACATTTCAACTGACGCAAGTATGGCCAGTCTTTAGCTACCGGCTTTCTCGCAGCTTCAGTGTATGTACAGCTCAGTCTATATTGTACACAGCATAATTGTGACTATGATCTCAATAGCTGGCCTAATGTATGGACTGAAGTACGCATGCAGTGGACCACACACACACACACACACACACACATGCACACACCATTTGGATACTTGACGAACTCAAAACTATTAGTTAATCATTTTGTGACATGCCCAGAGGGCCATGTTGTCCCCTCGCTTTAACCAAGAGAGAAGAAAGCGAGAGAGAGAGAGCAAATGAGTGCACTCCCTGAAAGCTACTCAGCCCTGCCGTGACAGACAGAAAGAACAAACGCACGGAGGAAGAGGAGGGGGGGAAAGACGTCAGGGACCCAGTGAAAGAACAGAAAAGGGAATGCGAGGCTGGCTAAGGCCAGAGAGTATGGTGCTGAGAGAAGAGACAGCGAGTGTGAAAGCAGAGTGTGGTCATTATAGCTGCCCTTCAGCGCTTCCCCCCACCTCTCCTCCAAACCTCTCTCTTTCTCTCTCCCTCCACGTTGCCAGGCGAGAGTTTGAGCGTAATGTGCGGCGACACTGTGAGACGATGAAGAATAATTCCTGTATTCAGAGCTGCCACCGCCCGTTCCTCCTCCTCTTCATCCTCCTCCTCATCCTCTCTCTCAGCTCCACTGACAAGTCAGGCCTGGATATCATTGTATCATTTATCCCAGGCTCGCTTCTGCCACTCTGCCTTGTTTGCCCAGAGGGAAGTGTGAAAAGTGTGCATGAGTGTAAGGGAGTGTGTGTCTACATGTGCGAGAGTCTCAGTGTGTGAATGCAATTGTGTGTTTATGTGTCTATGCATGTTAGTGTCACTCTACACTTGTGTGCATTTTGTGTGTGGAGCTCTAGCTGACTGCAAATGGGCTTTTGTGGAGTTTTTGGAGACTGCACTTAACAGCTCGCTCAAGGGAGACACACACAGACCCAGGGCTGTAAGGGTTCACAGAAAAGGAGGGCGAGCGAGAACAGAGTGAGAGAGAGAATTAGGGCGAGAAAGAGAAAGAGGAAGATGGTGAGAGTGGTGGGAAGCGCTTTTTAAAGCCTCGCTCCCGTCTCTGTTTTGGGCTGGTCAAACAACAAGAGGGCTCGAGACACACTTTGTGCAGAGCATCAGAAATGGACTTGTGGCTGAGGGCAATCCACTTCACCCAATCTGCTTTACCACTGTTGGCGGCGGCAGCACGCAGCAAAACACTTGTTGTCACTGCTGCTTCTGTCGCTCTGCTGACTCCAGCAAAGGACTCACTGTGATCTGTGACCCGTCACTCAAACTGCATCCAGGCCATTTTCTCCAAGGTGTCACTCAGACTGATACTAGTGACTTCCATCGCGTGATATTTTAGAGGTTTGGTGTAAAGATGCAAACATTGTACAATTTATACCTGCACCCAACCTGAGGGCCACACAAGCAGCAAACTCCGAGGTTTTAAAAATGAAGCTGATGCACGTGCCAATAGCTGCAGTTTCTTAATTGTCCACACTGATTGTGTCGGGCACAAGAGCAGTAAGTGAACATGGCCACTCGTTCTAATCCATCAGTCAGTCAGTCCATCAGACAGATGTAGACTTGTGATTTTTGTGAATTCCATGCATTTATAATAGAGCAACTCGCTCCAGTAACTTGCCAGTGCACTATGTTTTGATAGTCTTTTGCAGCCTACATTGGAAGCAATACAAGTTCAAGATCACCCACCTCTGTGGGTATTCTTTAGTAGTCTTTTCTTGGACAAGTATTATGAGGTCAAACTCATGTCATTTGTTCTAAGTCAAGCTTTTGCCTTCTGAAAGAAGCCTTAGGGCCTCAGTGAACTTTAGAAATTGTTAATCTCCCAGCATCTGAAACCTCTTTTTACACCTTTTTGACACTGGAATTCAATGGGCTGTGCCTGAGACCAGCTGAGTGAGGTGTGTGAAGTTGAGGAGTGACTGCTGTAAACTGTCTGCCATCTTCTTCATTTATATCACTTAATGCATCAAAACTATGAGGAGAACAGGATAACAGTCTTTTCATCCCACTTTCAAATATGACCATTCAGAGCCAGCAATATCTTTGCTTTTAAACACAATCTGACACACTTTCTAGCACGTAATGTAGTTGCAGCATACCAAAGCATATCACGTTGTTGACCACACAAATTGTACATCTTCAGTGATCCTGTACTGGGAATATGGTGGCAAAATACATTAACAACCCACCTCAAAGCATCAAAAAGCATTTCACTAGGCCCTGAAACCATAATTTAATTATTCTATAATCATGCCTAAAAACATACCCCAATGAATATGTAAAGAAACACATATATTCACATATGATTCAGATTATATTATGGACTTAAAACATAGAACATCATTTGCTTTAGTTTCTACTTTTCATACCAGTGAAATAGAAATTTTAATGCAGAAACTTTATGAAAAATATGAAAGAGTATTTAGACCATCGGGGCAGTAAAGTTTTCTTGTGATTCAGGTCAGGTTAAAACACCCTACTGTTTCCCCTGCATCCCAGAGCAACTAGGAACTAGAAAATTTATTTGAAAATGCAAGTTTCAGTCTTTGTTATCTCATGAGATGTTTTGTTACTTAAGCAGTTTGCTACAGGAAAACACATTCTTGAGTAACCGAAATGATGTCAACTTCCTCCCTAGTGTGAAATCAGAGTGACAACGCACTCTGAAAGGAAATATTGTATTTTATTTATTTATTTATTTAAAAAAAAAAAACAAATACATCCCAGACTTATAATGTGTTGTGCGAGCACATAGTATACACACATTCAGCTGACACCCTGTCACACTGACTTACATGTACACATACAGTATATATTACACACACTACCTCTCCTAATATGACCCTGCATACAGGTGTGTGTGTGTGTGTGTGTGTGTGTGTGTGTGTGTGTGTGTGTGTGTGTGTGTGTGTGTGTGTGTGTGTGTGTGTGTGTGTGTGTGTGTGTGTGTGTGTGTGTGTGTGTGTGTGTGCGCGTGTGTGTGTGTATCAATAAAATATGGTGGTATGAATAAGTGATAGGATACATAATGGAGAGGCAGCTAAGCTGAGCTGAGTAAGGCCAGCTTTCTACAACAGCGGAACTCCTGTCAACAAAGAAACCAACCGTGTGTGCATGCACAGTATGTGTGTATGTATCATGTTGTTTTTTCAGATTTGTTAGTCAATTATATCACTCTCTCAAACAGGATGGACAGGATAGAAGGATATTGGTCATTAGAGAAGTCCTGAAATGGCAGAAGCATGTGACAGAAACAAACTTATATTCTTGACCAAGCTGTCTGAAAATCGTGTCAATAAAGCAAACAATAAACCAACACGCATAGTGCAAAGAAAAAGGTGGCCAGCACCATTGCCTTGCAGCTAGAAGATCCCCGGTTCACGTCCTGGCCTTCCTGGGATCTTTCTACATGGAGTTTACATCTTCTCTCTGTGCATGTGTGGATTTTCTCTGGGTACTCCAGCTTCCTCCCACAGTCCAAAAACATGCTGAGGTTAATTTGTGATTCTAATTTGTCCGTAAGTAGGCACGTGAGTGTGATTGTTTGTCTCTTTGTGTAACCCTGTGATAGATTGTTACTTGTCCAGGGTGTCCCCTGCCTTCACCTTAAGTCAGCTGGGATAGACTCCACCCCCCCACGACCCTAATGAGGATTAAGCGGTGCATAGATAATGGATGGATTGATGGACATAGTGTAAAGAAAAGGGCTCGTGTTAATTTGGAAGTGCTGGTGGTAACCAGCTCACTTTAATGTCTGTACTGTATTCTGTGGTCTTGTTGCACACACTGTTTTCTCTTTCTGACTTTTCCATGTGCTCTAATCAAAAACAATAAACAAAGCAGCTCTTCTAGTTGCTCTCATAAGGTCATCATGATGCACCCTTGTCCTTAAACAGTAGTTGGGGTTGTCCTCAGTGTTGTGAGTCAGTCTGTAGGTTATTGTTGAATTCTACTGATTTAAAGAGTGGCTTCACTTACAGTGTTGCATAAACCAAAATAGACTCATGTAACTGAAGCTGAAGAAACAGGTCTGAAGATGTCAATAAAGTGTTTCTGTGCCACTACTGTATGACAGTGATCAGTAACTATGAATTATACTTGATTATGCTATTACATTTCTTTCATGGAATCAATTTATCTCTATGTCTTCAGAGAGCTGTTGTCACTGTGAATAATAGTGTTAGCACTAGTGTTAAATTAAAGACTAACACACAAGCAAAATGTATCAGTCAGCTCAGATTTAGACCCACTGAAACACAGACGTGCTATAATGATATTATGTTGTGTGTGGTATACTCATACAGACCTCTAGCTTTCTGTGTGTTGAGGATCTGTGCAACCATGTGTCCAGGATGAAAGATCAACTATGATTATGTTCCACTAAAGCAATTAGAGCTGGTGTATAAAAAGCATCTTCTTCATGTTGATGCTATAGAGATAAAGTTATCCCTCTTTTCCATTCCACTTCAATCAAATGCAAACAAAGTAATCCAAAGATGTCTAATTCAGTAATTAGGAAATGAGCCAAAGTGATCCTCTTGATGGGCATCTCCCAGGGCTCGGTGTTTGGCCCCCTCCTGTTCATCCAGTACATCCTCCCTCTTGGCAATACCATCCGCAAACATGGTCTCCACTTCCACTGCTACACCAACGACATACAGATTTACATTTCTACCAAATCCATCACTCCAACAACCTGCTCCACCCTGACCAACTGCCTCAGTGAAATAAAAACATGGATGCAAAATAACAACAACAACTGAACTATGACAAATCAGACAAGATCATCATCGGCCCCAAATCCCTCACAAAAAACACTGACAGCTTCACCCTGACCATTGATAACTCCACTCTGTCCCCATCACCTCACATCCATCCACTTTTAATACATAATACAAACTTGTTTTTAGGATGTATTTTATGACTTGTTTTATGATGCTCCTCTATTTTTAATGTTTGATGATTTTTGTGTAAAGCGTCTTTGAGTGTTTTGAAAAGTACTATACAAAGAAAATGTATTATTATTATTATTATTATTATTATTATTATTATTATTGTTGTTGTTGTTGTTGTTGTTGTTGTTGTTGTTGTTGTTGTTGTTGTTGTTGTTGTTATTATTATTATTATTATTATTATTATTATTATTATTATTAATAATAATAATAATAATAATAATAATAATAAAAAATCTGAAACCCATACATTTAAGACTTCCATGAACTGAAATTATAGCAGCACCAATGTTATGCCAATGTCTGTTCTTCTATCACTTTAGCTTTTTATTATTTTGTTTATTGGGGGTTTTTTGTACTGAGCCATATCCTTCATGATGTAAAGGAACTTTAAAACATAAATAAATAGCAAATGTTAAGTTTATTTTTGATAATGCCCTAAAAATAGTTTGATTAATATCCAGCTGCTTCTGCTCCTATAGTGCTTCAGATGCTCTTTTATACATATCACTGCAAATCTATATCAAAGGCAAGCAAAGCCCTTTATGACTTTGTCCTTGAGCCAGCTGCACACACAAAGTGCTTGGTCATGCAGTTGGTGCCATGTAGCTGAATGTGGACAGGACATTAGAATAGGTTGTCAAGTATTGACAGCACTACTCACAGCAATTCATTTTTATGCACATTTGATGGGCTGATGAGTGCTCGTGTCCAACCCCGTGTGAGACTGTGCATCCTATCTGGTTGCTCACATTTGCCTGTAGTTGTTCACTGCAACCTTTCTATCCTCTGCTCTCTTGACCTATATCTAATCATTTTAAAGAAATGCCTTATATGAAAGCAGAAAAAGGAAATTATTTCTCCAAAGGTCAAACCCCAGGTTAAAAGCTGACCCTTTATTACCCGAACTTTCTGTTTATTCAGACTCACAAGTGACAGATTTGTCCCCTTAAACATCTTTTCTACGGAATATAAAGGCAAGCCATATGTAATGGAGGCCTCTTTATATTCAGCTTCTCATCCACAAGCTGCTTTTCAAATGCCTCTGTTCCTTTATGCAGGCTGGATGAACTCTCCCCTTTTGACCCTTTGCTGTATGTTTTGTTCACTGTTTCTCTGTGTGTGTGTTTGCGTGCGCATGCAAGTGTGTGTGTGTGTGTGTGTGTGTGTGTGTGTGTGTGTATGTATGTGTGTATGTGTGTATGTACAGTAAGTGTTTGTGTGTCTCTCAGGGTTAACCTGTACACAAGTACCCGTAGTACACTGATGTTGTGCTTAATGGAACCTTGTTCTTCTTCTTACCAGCTCTGTAGTTCTACATGAGTTTGCTTTCATTTTTTCCCATTTTGGTTTCACACTCTGTCCTGGAAAACCATTGCAGAGATCCATATGTGTGTGTGTGTGTGTGTGTGTGTGTGTGTGTGTGTGTGTGTGTGTGTGTGTGTGTGTGTGTGTGTGTGTGTGTGTGTGTGTGTGTGTGTGTGTGTGTGTGCATGCTAGATGTTTGTGTATTACTACAGTAGCTACATTTAGATGGAAAAATCAGGACAGTGTTAACATTTTATCAGCAGATTCAGTTATCTAATTCTGTTGTGAATGCTAACATTTGTTTATAGAGCAGTGCAGAATCAGTGCTATCAGAAAATATGCCTAATATCTAATCATACTTGTCCACAGTTTCAATGGACCTGAAATGATTAGAAATGCACATATATATAAATTTTAAACAATTATATCTTTATAAGGACGTATTTCACTCAAGTGTCATTTCTGTGGATAATAGAGACGGCACATACATAGACTTGGCTTGAAACGATTAAAGCATTTTAAGGTATTCCAGTCCGGTTTTAAACAAAAACATAGCACAGAAACAGCACTGTTGCGTGTTTTTAATGACCTTCTTTTAACAGTGGATAGTGGAAACTGCTCTATTGCTTTTAGACATGTCCTCAGCCTTCGACACAGTAGATCACAGAGTGTTACTGTCCCGTCTGGAATCTATTATTGGTATTAAGGGTCCGGCACTTGAGTGGTTCCATTCATATTTATCGAACAGATCATTTTCTGTTCACATTGGTCCCCTCCAGTCCAAATCTGCTCCTCTCAGCAGTGGTGTGCCTCAGGGTTCCTTTTTGGGCCCGATTTTATTTGCTATTTATTTGCTGCCCCTGGGATCTATTTTAAGGAGGTACAACATTTCATTTCATTGTTTTGCAGATGATTTACAAATATATGTCCCATTGAGACCAAACTCTACATCCATTGAATCTCTGCAAAATTGTCTGAGAGAAATGAAGGATTGGTTGGTTCTAAATTCCCTGTGCCTAAATCAACAAAAAACTGAAATTGTTGTTTTTGGTGACTTGTCTCTTCAAGAGGGTGTGGATAGTGCACTTGGTCCTTTGTCCTCTTTCAGTAGACCATTTGTGAAAGATCTTGGTGTGTACTTAGATTTTGGCTTTACTCTGGAAAAACAGATCAATGCCGTAGTCAAAAACAGCTTTTTTCAGCTACGTCTGCTTGCTAAAGTCAAATCATACTTGCCTCCAAGAGACTTTGAGAGAGTGATGCACATGTTTATTACAGTACGCTTGGACTACTGTAATTCTCTTTATGTTGGTTTGGGCCAAGCCTCAATTCATAGGCTACAGATGGTCCAAAACGCTGCTGCCCGTTTACTGACTGGAACCAAACGGTACCAACACATCACTCCAGTCTTGTCATCATTGCACTGGCTCCCAGTTCGCCAGAGAATTGATTTTAAAATTGCTCTCATGGTTTTTAAATGTCTAAATGGCCTGGCGCCTTCATATTTGTGTGACTTACTGTCCATTCGCAAACCTGCGAGAACTCTGAGCTCCTCATCCCAGCTACTCTTGGATGTTCCCAGGACCAAACTTAAGAAAAGCAGAGGTCAGCGAGCCTTTTCTTTTGCCGGTCCCACTCTGTGGAATAGTTTACCTCCACATGTCAGAGCTGCTGAGTCACTTGAGCACTTTAAATCTCTTGTTAAGACGCACCTTTTCTCCCTGGCTTTTTAATCATCAGATGTGCTGAATATGTTATTTTATTTGCATAGTATAATTTATGTTTTTATTCTATTTTTATGACTTTGCTAATTTTAAAGTTATGTGTCATCTTTTAGTGTATTTTATTGTTGTGAAGCACTTTGGGCTTTTTTAGTTGTAAATGTGCTATATAAATAAAGTTGACATTGACATTGACATTGACATTGACATATTCCAAGACTGTTATCTCAAGAAAACATATTCCATCAGCCACGTCAGCTAATGCCCAAAAACAACATATGTTTAAATTGAAGTGACAATACTGTATATGAATAAAAGGCAAGATTCCACCATAATAAATAAAAATCTGACAACAGAGATTTAGTGCACATTAGCAGTCCAGGGTGATTCTATTGTAAATGTACTGACAGCATGCGAGGATCTTGGTACCCACAGTATCTAAGTTACCAGAAGTGCAGCATGATGTGAAAGTTATAACCCAGAGAATGCAATTCAGCAGTGTTTTTTTCCAATTACGTAATTGTTTTCATTCTCTTTTCTAATGCAAAAATATGAGCAGTGACTTTCAAAAACACCTATTGTTATTAACTGTAAATGATAACCTCGTACCCAATGAATAACACTTCATTTTGAGTCAAGCCAGCGTTAGAGGTAGGTTTCCATAACCATTTCTAAGCCATGTGCTTATGATGTTACGCCAAGGGACACATAGAGAATACGGTCTACTTTTACCACTACTTTTTCTGTTATAAAATTGACTGTATTTCTTTGTCATACACACACAAACACAGTGTGCAGCTTTATCTGGCTCCTACCTTGGAGTGGTTGTGGAGCTGGTCAGATATGTGATGTAATGATAAGCGACAGCCTCCTGACGCTGTGCTGTCCGTCAGTTTTCTCAGTGGACACCAACACCAGCAACCTCTTTCAGCTGAGACCAGTCCTCTGTCCAAAACCATTGACAGGGGTCTCTCAACATGCTTGTCAAAGGACATCAAACCGTATGTATGCAAGTGTGTTTGTGTGGTGAGGTAGGATATTTCAATGGTCTACAAAATGGGATCTGTTCCCTACCGTTGGCAGTTTGCTTATGAAGTGCTTACACAAGTAGAACTCTCTGAATGTGCTTACTGTTGATGCAGTTAACTCTAAAGTGCTTATATGAACCTCAAGCAGTTTTGTATGTGTTCAAATGATAATTTTCTCAAACCTCACCTTGTACACACACATGAGTGACACAACCCTACAGGAGGGATGAACTCTATTTTTACAAAAGGTATTTCCTCAGTTGGTCCAGTAATGATAGTAATGGAAAGTGTTGCTTGAACACATTGTTACATTTCTTCCATAGTTGTTCGGTTAGGCTAAGAACCAGTGAGTGTGAAGGCAGTGGCATATGAGACATCATACTCATTAAACCATTAAACCATTCAGTGAGCCGTCTGATTAGCATCTGATTTCATCACATTTCCCCATTTATTTATTCCAATTTTTATTTAATTTGTCTGTACAGTCACATTCTGTACACAAGTCTGAGATGTTTCCATGATCAGATAATCATATGTCAAATTCTTTGATATATTACACACTTTGGTTCTCATAGTCATGTTGGATGTGGGACCAGTAGGTAGGTATAAAGACCCAAGCAACTTTGACGAGGGTCAAATCATCATGCTAGGGTAATTAGTGTGCCCAGACTGGGTGTGGGCTGCTCCTGCTCAGCAGGAGGGAGCACCTGCCAGTTCAAAGAGGGGCAAACCATGACCCAGCAAAAGGGTACTGGGGAATGTGTTGGAACAATTCTGATCCATGACAGCTCCACTTCATAGTTTCCATGGATCTGCTGTTGATGTTGCGGTGCCAGTTAGCACGGGACACCTTCAGAGGTCTTGTAGAGTCCATGCCTCGGAGTTCGAACTGTTTTGGCAGCGCGTGAAGGACCAACAGCATATTAGGCATAGGTGGTCATAATGTTGGGCTCATCAGTGTATATAAACCATATAGAAATGGGGTTTGTAATTAAACATACTGTAGGTCCCAAAAGCAATTTCTGTTATTTTTGGATTGAGACTGCAGAGATTTATACAATTGTCCAACATCTTTTATTTTACCAAACAAAATCCAAAACTAGCAATTGCTGAGTAACCAAGAGTTGCATTCTTTCCATGTTATGTCTAGTCACCAGTGTACGTGCTGCAGTCTAACAACAGCACCACCAAAAAGAGATCTAAGAGAACAAGGAAGGGACATCAAACCAGACTATTGCACAGGTTCAAAACAAGCCAAAAACGTACTCAGATTAGCTGACATTATTTGGAGGAAAAGTCCAACACCTGCAATGTTACAAATAATCCTCACTGCTCAGGGAAACAAAAAATGCACTTCATTACAGTATGCACAAATGTTGCTGCTTTCAGAAGTATTGCTAATTACTTTTCTAATTACAGTTATCTTAATCAATAGAAACAATGGCCTGAGCTATTGGAATGGTTTGTTTTTTTAAAGGATCTTGCTGACTGTGTATATCGTTGAATTCAGAAAGTCCACAATGTTCCAAACAATTATGTGCTGTTACCTGTCTGTGTTTTTGTTGTATGTAAAACTTCAGCTGAAACTACGCAATACACCATATTTTTTCCCATATTTTCTGTTTACGTTGTTCATTTGATGGACCCCTTTGAGTCTGTTATTACTCTCTTTGGCCCATGTCTAAGAGCAGCAGTCGGCCTATAAAAGCAGTTCCAAACAGTGTCCGGCAGTGAGGCGGCTGTCAGTCTGTTCTGGGTAAGTAGCCAGTCAAAGCCTGGGTCACCACTAGGTTTTCATTAGAGGCCTAATTCAAAGCGGCCCACATAGAGTGTGAGGAGTGTCCCGGCCTGTTGTTGGCACCCCTTATAACACACTCTAATGAGCAGCCGCTGGGAAAGATGTGGTCAGCTGTGTATATGGAGCTGGTGAAGCTTAGAATATACGGTCAGAGAAGACGAAGAGAAAGTCCCCACTCAGGCGCCTGAATGAGCCCCATGAATCACTTACTTTCTTTTTCATTTGTTCCTTAATCATGCAACCTGTTGAGTATCATGATTCATGGGACTAGAGCTGGCTGTGGTTTCCCCTGTGGAGTTCAAGCACACGGCCGCCGTGCATTCTCAGTGGACAGCTTTCCAGTATGTGGCTGGACACTGTTAGTGTGTTGATGAAGGTGCTTTAAGTATCTCTATGCCTCTGTGATTAGACAGGAAAGCTGTAGATTGGTGGATCATCAGTTGGTGATGTTGGTGAATTCTGGACTGCAGTGTTAACCAGCCTTGGTACCAGGGCCTTCAATGAAAATGTTTCTAGTTACCTAGCAAATATGAATGGTATAAACTTAAGGCATTTAATGAGCTTGATCCAAAATAGTCCTTAGCTTTTGGGGGAAAAAAAAGGAGTCTTTAGCTAGAGCATGTGGTGCCATTTGCACATGCCATCTCTTCTAATATGCTGTGTGCAGTATGTTTGTCTCCAGTCACGTCTATGTGTGCTGTCCTTCACACAGGAGGGTGTGTTAAGCCTGGCTTTTCACAGTCCATCAGGATGATCTCCGGTAGATGTTAATGAGCTTTCCCACTAATGTGGGTTCAGTCGTCCAACTGGACAGCTTTCTAAGGATTGTACAGACCAAGAGCTCATATAGCGATGCTGATGTGATTTAATGTGTAAAACATTAGTAAGTCCTTATTAATGATGTTTTTGCATGTATTAGTGGTGCAGGTGAACCACTGCGGACAATGACACAAACCCATGGCACGTAGCAGCATCACCATCAACATTATAAATGTTGCTACACCAAAAAATGCTACTGGAGATGGTTAATACATTTTTGACACACATCCTGGTGGAAGGTTATAGCAGAAGTGCCAGTTCAGGACAAAAGGCCATAAAATGGCGTCTGACATGTAGTAGTCACCTGAAAAACACAAAATCAATCCAGACAAGACATGCAGAAAATTCTATGTATTTAGTGTTTTCGAGTTCTGCCAGTGACCCATCTATAGCATTTATGCACATAGAATTAGGAGATGACATCTGGTAATCATATACATGTATGATTATGTGTGATGCCGAAACCTTTGACTGTCTTCCGACTCTAAGAACATCTCCTGCAGATCCTCCAATTACTTTTGGTCCCTTAAAAAGGTGGAGGGCACGTCTAAAATGTGTTGTAATTCCTACACCGTTCACCAGATTTGGATGTAAATACTTTAAAAATTAAAGCTGAAAGTCTGCACTTAAAGCACATCTTGATTGTTTCATTTTATTTCAGTGGTGTACAAAGCCAAAATGCCCAGAATTGTGTCAATGTCTAAATATTTATGGGCCTGACTGTGCTTTTGAGCAGCCCTGAAATAATTGTACGGTGCTGTGTTAAACTTGGAGAGGACAACAAGAAGCACCATTTTTTTTTACCTACTTGGCTTCTTTGTTGAGTTGAGTCATCTCCTCATCATATACTTGCAGACATAACGGCATAGCAGACCTCCATTCTCCTATTTCCTTTGTGCACATAAGACTGGAGTTGCATCCAGTAACTGCTGCTGGAACCAGTGGAATCAGACAGGCTATCGCTGCTGGTGATGGATCCAGTGGGTGGCAACGTATATTCCCCCATAGTGTGTCTTGCTCAGACTTTGAAACAGGGCGAGGACATCAGACTTCCAGAAGGGGCTCAAAGTAGAGCCATTGCTCCTTTGCATCCAAAGGAAGCAGTTGAAATGGTTCAGCATCTGATCAGGATGCATCCTGGGCAACCTGCTCTAGAGGTTTTACAGCCAAATGGTAAGAGACCCAGGGGCACACTCAAAACATTATTAACAGATTATATAACTCATCTGGCTTGGGAACACCACAGGATCCCCCTGGAGGAACTGAAAAATGTTGCTGGGGAGAGGGATGTTTGAACTAGCTGGTTGATAAGCTGTAGAAAATGGATGCATGCATCAATGCATTGTTTCAACATAGACTTGCAGTGTACCACATGCTTTTTTCAAAAGCTTTCATAACTTAACAGATAAAATCCCCCAAAAAACTTGATTAAATACATGAATACTTAATTAAATACTGTATCTAAGCAAGATGAATCCCAAATTACTCTGCATGTATACCTGTATAAAAAAGTAAGATGCATTAGGAAAAAGCTTCTGCAAGCTATTGTAATTTTTGGTTTTTTTATGCTTTCTATTGTTCTTTTTTGTTTATTGTGAATGTCAAAAGTCACTGATATGAGTTGGAAGCAAGCTAAATTTGTTCTAACACAGGTACGTTTGTGAATCAATTTTCACATAGCAAAGTTAGTGTATGCACTTCTGTGTAAGTGTGTGTATGTGACACCGTTGGGGATTGGAATGTGACGTGAGAGCACTAATCAGAGGCAGCTGGGGCCAACGGTGAGATTAAAGTTAAAACACAAAAACAATCAGCTGGGATAAGTATACTATCGCTATGGGTTACTGCCCCCATCCCAGCCTCTCCAGGGGAGAGAGGGATGGATGGATGGATAGATGGATGGATGGATAGATAGAAAGATGGATGAGACTCTACCCAGCCTGGCTGGCACAGACCCTCTGATTAAAAGCTCCTTTGTATTCTCTTTGATCCCCTCTCTTAGTGGTGAGTCTAGTCTCACCACAACATGCACATGACACACTCTGACACAGGGCCAGTCAGGGCCTCAGGAAGTGGTCTGTATATGTAGCTCTGGTTGTGTGTGTTCTTATATGTGTATGCTTAAAAGGGCAAAGTGATCACAGTGGATGGTATTTAAATTTCATTTCATGGAGATAACTCAGCTGCCAATAAATAATCCTATTCTTTCAATGATAATATTGCACTGGAAGACAGAAAAAGAGGCAGGAAATGTGACAGGTTTCCACCCTTCTAACTTACCTGAAAGAGAAAACAGATGTTAACAGTAAAATTAGGACAACCTTCTGTATTTAACAAGCACAAAGTTACCCTGCGCAGTGATGCATAATCACATCTCAGGAGCTCTCACACTCCAAAGAGTGTCGTTTGATATCTGTGCTGACTCTGCTGGCCTGAAACCTGTATGACTGCATGTGTTTTTTGCCCAGTTGGACATTTGAGATTTTGTCAGTGTCACTTTATTGCCAAATCTCAGCACTGGCGTGTGCAGTATTATTATGAACAAACAACATAGCAGACACAACTCAAATATCACACCCAAACCATAGCAAACTGTGATTTCTCTTTAAGTGTAGAAGAAGGTTTAAGGATGAAAAGATGGTGTGCCTGGGAGGCTTTTTAGCTACAACTACAGTATTTGTTGTACTTTGCATTTGAGAGTAGATTTAGTCTGTGTGTTTGTATGAAAATGAAAGTGTGTATGCTGGAGTCTGTGTGTGTTTGTGTGAGAATATAAGAGGATTACGGCCTGTTCACAGCCGAGGGTGCAGACAGCAGCATTTCTGACCATTCCCTCTGTATGTCCGATTGGCTGATGAGGTATTAACTTGCTGCTGTGTTGTTATATGTGTCTCTGTTGGATTGTGTGAGGACACGTCTCCCAAAACAGCTAAATTTTCCTCCTTGTTGAACACTGCCAAAAGCCCCCCTCCACCACCCGTTCATCCATCCAACACTGGCCTGAAAAATCTCCCTGTTATCTCCAGCTGTGGCATCCACTGCTGTTTTACTGATAGCTTTTTCATCTTGTGTTAACTTGCATTTTCTTTTGAAGTCTGGCCACTGGTGTCATCCACAGCTTCTGCCCAGGAGCCATACAGAGTCAACAGCAGCAGTAGCCAACAGCGGAATTCCTTCCAAAATTTGGCCATACACATGCCAATATTTGGAGACAAGTCTTTAATGGTCAAGAACATAATATTTCTGTGACTTAAAAGAGCCAATGAATCATTTGATAATGCAAACTGCATCCAGATAGACTGATCTCCATCTCAGATGCTGTTACCAGGTTTCAAATTTCACATGTCATTTTTGGCATTGAAAATGACATTTTTAAAGATAAGCCACTTCATATTTGCACAAAATATTTGTCAGTTGGCTCTGATCAGCCATCCTTTAAAAGCCCGTATCAGTCAAACCCTACAGTAGTTTCCATTTCTTTGTTGGCTTCCCTCCAGAGCAGCATTATCTACACATCACACTAGACAAAACCACCTTGTAAATAACCATATTACTTTACCTTGTGACATCAGCCCCAGAGGAAAAGATCCCCAACATTAGCGCGCTGGGGGATTGTGTCGGGGGCGTGAGAGGTTAAGACTTGTTGAATAGCTGGTAGGCGTCACACAATGAGGTGGATTAGGCAGCACTAGAAAGGGCCTTTAGAGCTTTACTGGGGTGTTCAGCAGCTTACAGCGCCTACAATAACACTGCAACAGTGCAGATCCAGCTGGGCTAGCTTCGGTTGTCAAAAAGGCTAGCTGAGAGGGCAAGTGGCTGGCATTTTGGATCAGTGGTGTAGGAAGTATGGAAAAAGAGAGCTAACACAGAGTTTTGCTGATTACCTAGAAGAATTACGCTAAGAAATTACTAACGAATCAAATAAGCTTGGCAGCCCTTTACTGAAGATCCCCTGGGTGTCACATTGTTATGGTGGTGAGCAGTTTTCAGGCAGGAGCAGTGTGAGGTTAGGTTCATTCTCAGGCACTTTTCTCTACTTGCCGGGAGCTGTGACTGGAAAAACGATATTATTACAGATGACCCATATTCTTCCAGATAACCCCGGCACTGTGGTGTGTGTGCTGTGATACTTGATGAATGTGTGAAAAGGAAGCTGTGTGTTAAAGGGCAGAATTAGACTAGTCTGTCAGTTTGCTGATCTTGACCAGTCAGTGCTAATTCCGTCTTATTTGAGCAACCCGACCGTCACATGATGAGAACACGTACCACATGGGTGCCAAAGCTCTGAGCAGCAGGTCCCCAGTTCAGTTTGAGGTAATACAGTAATACATTAAAATATTAATAAAATGACAGTAGTTTTTGTAAATAAGGTGAAATACCCAAAAATGAATCTTTTAAAAAAAAAACTTTTTTTGTGTATTTTTGTTGACATTTTTTTTTTTTTTTTACTACAAAAAAGCAAATATCGTTTTAGAGTGAAACTAGCAGCTATTAGCATCTCATCTAATAAAGTGCCGGTATTGGCCTTATAAATCCTCATATTTTCTTAACCCAGAATCGTATGAACCAGCAGTCCAGGCCTCTGCCTGGGATTACTGCAGCATTTCTGCCCTATGTAGTGTTGGGGAATTAAAGAGGAGGGGGGTGGGAGAGCTGGCCGCGGGCTGGGATAACACCGCAGTGTGCCACATTGCGTGTTAGCTGTGATAATAACAGTGTGGTTTGTATTAGGTTTCCTGAGCTGAAGTAAGAATCTCCCACTTCCTGCATACCCACTAAAGACAGTAGCTCCTACACATCTGCAGGACACATTAAACACATGCTGTGGTTTTATCTCAGTACAGTACGAATTTGGAAAGACTCTTAAGCTAATTAGGATTCCTGTTCATCTCAAGGTCAGTGATGTGTTCTGCAGTCAGTTTTTGACAGACAGCAGTTCAAAGTCACCTCAAATAGCTTAAAGTATTCATAGCATGATATTCTGGTGCAGTAAAAACTCCAGCAATGGAAACTGTTTTAAACAGATACAAGAAAAAACACTGTTGGTTTCAGTAGATCCCAGCTACACAGCATCTCAGCTTCTACAGCATTTTGGTGCTATATTTACATTGTTATTGCTGGTGCAGCCAGTGTCAGTGACTGTTCTGGATGTTTCTCTATGTTCTCCCATTGGGTTTGAGGTATTATTCAACAAAAAATAAAGTCTCTTTCAACTAGAATCTCATCTATCTCACTAGAACTTTCATCATTTGCTTCTCCTTTCAACAAAACCCGTCCTGGGCAGCACTGGAACAGATGATAGTCATTGCAAGCTACAAGGAACTGTGGCCCATTAAATAAGTGCAGCCACGTTCAGTGAGGTATTTGGGCCATTGACCTGGTGATTTTCACAATGAGTGATAAATTGACTACCATTGTCATAAGTTTCCAGAGTTTTGAAACACTTCATCTTAGTATTCTAAGGAGCAGTGGTTTGGTGTCTGATAAGATGACAAACTCATTGATGTATGAGCTTGGATTATATCTTATTGTCACACCAGAAAAAGCCTGCACCACTCCAGGCAGCACCTTGAGCTGCAGCACTGACTGCACATTACTCAGCCGTACACCTCCAGGTTTTAGCACACATCATCACAGGTCCATCTTTGTGGAGGCATCATGATTTGCCAAAATGTCCTCTTTGCCAGTGCCAATACCTCACCTCATCTCATTCACATACAGCTCAGAAAAGCATGCTCTGTCTTTTAGTCATATCATATGTAGCCTGTTGCTCCAGTGTGTGCCTGAAGTCCTGTTGAATAGACACGTTTGATCCTCTCTGTTCTGCAAACCTGCATTAACAGTAACCATGTGCACTTTTCTTCTCATGTACATGCATTATCAAATCCTGCTCTCAATTTGTTGATGACAGTCATACTCGATCACGGATGCACACTGCTGCATGTTTCCAGGGCGTTGACCACTGTCAGCAAAGCAGGCAGGCAGCAGCAGCAGATTAAACACAGCGAGACGCCTGATGGACGTCACAATACACTACATGCATCACAGTCTTAATACCGTGCTGCCACTTACGCGCACGCCATTCAGTCCGCATATCGACGGATATGGTTTACAGCTTGTAATAACAGTAATGAGTTCCTTATGCAGAGATCCTGACCAGAGCAGCTTGGTCAGTCCACAGTGAGGGATGTTGAAGGGGCTGTGGAGCAGCATGACATGTCAGAGAAATGCTCTGTGTCACCCAGAGAATGTTGGGAGAGTTTAATTGTGTCCCAGAATAACTGATGTCCACTGACAGTGTGGGTTACTGTCACAGATGGGAACTTTATCTGCTTCTAACATAAATGCAGGGTAATAGTGGTCTGATGAGTTATTCATGGTGCAGCAACTAGTATCCAAAATGACCTTTTTCTTCATACTGCCTGTTAATTAAAGCAATAATGTTGTAAAGTTCAGTGTTCTACGCACCTTTCTCTGACTTGTGATTTTAATTTCCACTCATATCTCCTAACATGTTTGGAATTGCTTATGTACATTATTCTATACTGTTAAAACACTGGATTAGAAGAATACTGTGTTAGAACTTACAGTATATCTTATTTTCCTGGTTTTAATCATGTTTTCTATTAGTAATTTTAATATTGTACCAACCAAAGTAACTGCTAAGATCCCTAAAACAAAGTTCAACTGGATAAGAAACAAGAGCAGTCAGGCGTTCACACAGGTTGTAAACAAAGCAATAGCTTATCAAGATTATCAGAACCACTTTATTTGGAGGTTAAACTGTAAGTGAATGCCCAGAAAAATTGGTAAAAATCCCATATTACACACTAAGAGGAAACATTACTCCCATAAATACAATAGGTCAAAGCTGGTAACAAGACTGTAACCTGTACTGTACCAAAGAAGTTATTACAGAGAAAAAGTTCAGGTGACAGTTCACCTTTGTTTTCCTTCCAGATTAGTTCATCTCTCTGATCATATAACTCCTCATGCTTCCCGCAGAAGCTCTGAAGGAGTTCTGTGGTATCTGGTACCAAGGCTTTAGCAGCAGATTCTTTAAGTCCAGCAAGTTACTCATTAGACCACTGTGTATCAGATCCATCCAATAAGCAGCCATTTGCCAGTTCATGGTTTGTCTTTCATTGGCCAACTGCTGATTGGTAGTATCCCACCAGCCTTGGTGTTTGGGAGATGTCCAATGAAGCCATCTGGCCTCCCAGTCTTTGGTCCTTGTCAGGGTCACGCAGATCTTTACACCTAGCTGTTTCTCCCTGATTCAACACTGAAACAGACTGGCAGTCATTTTGGGTCAGGTTTTACGCTAACATAAGCTGCTGTGACTCACTAGCTAAGGAACCAAGTATATCTGCTGTCAGATACAAGCTTTAAGCAAGTTTTATTAATCTGTTTGAGTGAACAGCATGTAGAGCTGCAACTCTAATTCACCTGTAAATATATTTTGCCCAACAACTGTGTAGTTAAATGCAGTTACATTTCACTGTTTGAAATATGCTTCTTAAATATGATACTAGTACTATCCCTGCATTTTATCAGTTAGCAGGTACCTGAGTTTCAGGCTGAAAATGATACTTTTTAGCATAAAAAGCTGTTTGGTAAATTAAGTGTAAAACAAGCCAAACTTCCATCAGTACGCACTGTGCTGAATATTAAAATATTGTCACATTAGCAAAGTCAGTGACAACTGAGCAAAGGATATGCAAATATGACCTGTTGTCACATCACAGCTGTCAATAATAATATTCACTCAGTGTTGTTGACATTTCAGGTGGAAATCACAAACTATTGAGGTTTAGTTCTCATAATGACTGTGTAGAAGGGAATGTGTCTGTAGGGGCTCTGACTATACCACTGTCAACACATGCATCATTCAAAAGTTTGGGGTCACCTAGAAAAGTCCTTATTTTTGAAAGAAAATTTGTTTTTATTTCAACAAAGACAACATTAAATGAATGATAAATCCAGTCTAGACATTGTTAATGTGGTAAATGACTATTCTAGCTGGAAACAGCTGATTTTTAATGGAATATCTACATAGAGGTACAGAGGAACATTTCCAGCAACCATCACTCCTGTGTTCTAATGCTACATTGTGTTAGCTAATGGTGTTGAAAGGCTAATTGATGGTTAGAAAACCCTTGTGCATTTATGTTAGTACATGAATAAAAGTGTGACTTTTCATGGGAAACTGTGAAATTGTCTGGGTGACCCCAAACTTTTGAACAGTAGTATAGGTCTGCTGTTTGATTAGCCTGTGATGCAGCTGATGGCTCATTAAACATTCTCTCTCTCTTTCTGTCTGTCTGTCTGTCTGTCTGTCTGTCTGTCTGTCTGTCTGTCTCTCTCCCTGCAGAGCTGCAGAGGGAGGGCAGCATCGAGACCCTCAGTAACAGCTCGGGTTCCACCAGCGGCAGCATCCCACGCAATTTTGAAGGCTACCGCTCCCCTCTTCCCACCAACGAGAGCCAGCCGCTCAGCCTGTTCCCCACAAACTTCCCCTAGAGTCCCACCTCTCCCCCACCGTCCAGCCTACCTGAGCACCTGCCTGCCCTCCACCCCCAGCATCCCACTGACACACTAATGTGTTAAACTGAGACCAAGTCGTCTGTAGGATTTGTGTTTCTCTGTACAGTGTGTTCTGTGTTTTTCTCTCCTCATACAGCTGATCACAAACAGCCACATCTAGTATTAGTGTTTCATTTGTGAGGCTGGATTTTGGAGGCTGATATTGTTTTGTTAAAACTACCTACAGCTGTAATTTGTGCGGATTTCCAGATATTTAGAATTTGTCCATTAAATGCAAAAATCATTCCCCTAAATCAGTTGGTGTTTACCCTCAAATTGCATTCATGTCCGGATGGAAACACCTGGACACAATTATTATAGATTTTTGAAAAGGTTAGCAGCTGTTTTAAGTGTTTCTGAGCAATGAACCAAACAAAGTACAGATGAAATGTAGTCTCATATTTTGATACAGCTAATGAGGAGGAGCTTCCTGTATTTTCAATGTTAGATTTTCAACATCACCCTGCACATCAGTCGAACTCTGCTTATTACCTGGTGATGTTAAATCAGCAGCCAGTCCTCACAGACATCGTTGCAAACCAGCCGTCCTCTCCTCTCTGCAGCTGATGTCTGCCGTTTCCTCTGCCCGCCATTGTTCTTCGCGTGTGTGTTTGAAGTTTTACGGTGTGCCTATTGTCTGAATGAGCCATTAGAAAGGGAGCACCGGCAGAGGAAAAAAAATGTTTATTCCAGTCAATGACGTGTAGCAGCTCCTGCTTCCCTCCGAGCGTGTGTGTGTGTGTGTGTGTGTGTGTGTGTGTGTGTGTGTGTGTGTGTGTGTGTGTGTGTTGCTGCTCTCATGGCCTCTCGCTAAATGTTTTTGATTAAATTTGCTCCTTTCATGCCTTTGATTTTCTTGTAATTACATTTGAAAAAAGATGCAGTAATGAGATGACACTATTACTACGTTGCTGAAGTAATTTAGATGTTTACAGTGTAATTGAGATATGTTTCTGAAATCAGTTAAATATATTCCCCATTTGGCCTTTCCAGGTAGTAAATTTTAATTGAGCGGAGGAATAGAGGCTTGTGTAGCCGTCACGCTGTATTTTGTACATTAGCAATATTTGACCAAAATCTTTTTCCTGCCTCTAGTTATACATGTTTTAAAAAATGTATTTTCCTTAAATGTGCTAGCTTTACCTGTAGCAGAGAACTTTGATAACCAGAAATGACTCAATTAAACACCCTTTGCCTGTAGTTTGTCCTTTGCAGAATGTTAAATAAATGCACTATTTCCAGAGTCACCTTAGAAAACAATTTGCAATGTAGTGCACTACCCCACATGTCTGAGTGTTGTTGGACTGGCTGCATGTCATGACGTCCTCGCTCAGTCACCAAATGAACACAGAAGAGCAAGAGTCTACTAATGCAGAGCAAATGCTTGTTGTTGACGGTCTGATTGAATTTGTAAAATACTGGCTTCTTTTCCCAGCGTTCATGCAAGCAAAGATATAATAAAAGTTGAGGAAATGAAACTGTCTTTTTTTCTCACTCTAATTGCTCCTAATTGTACTGTTCACATTTCAACCACGGTGGTGACCGTCCACACATAGAACCACTGCTAATTAGTACCATATTCTTTAACAGGCAGTAAAGTGTTGTTAAAGGGACTTTTATGGGCGACTGGCTCTTTGTTCTGAGAAAGAAACGAGAGGGCATGTTTGTTTCTCTGCTAATCAGCAAAACTTCTAATCCTAAAGCTCGTATACACTATTTTTTTTAATGAAGTAAAATGTTAAACTAAAGTCATATAAACAAATCCAAATTAAGTTAGTTTAGCAATGTAATACGCTTTATATGATTTATTTCAGCTCATCGATGGGATCTTAAGCTACCAGTCAAAAAATGAAAAAGGGGTCCTTCTCCAGCTACAGTGGAACATATCCAGACTGGAAGAGATGGCCTGACAAATTCAATGTATAACATATTACAGCTTAATGCCTGAAACATTTTAAATGAACAACAGTGTGCCTGTGTTCACATATATTTGAAACTAAAATGGTTTGCAGCCTGAGTTGGACAAC
Organism: Amphiprion ocellaris; assembly: GCF_022539595.1. Classification (NCBI taxonomy): domain Eukaryota; kingdom Metazoa; phylum Chordata; class Actinopteri; family Pomacentridae; genus Amphiprion; species Amphiprion ocellaris. The sequence goes on along the minus strand of NC_072772.1, from coordinate 23,984,760 downwards.
AGAATGAATACATAAAATGAACCATTGCAAAATGTGTTTGTTTAGGGTTATATGTGAGACTCCCTTCTGAATAAAGCAGAAATAAGCTCCAGCTGGCAGGCTGTGCCACTTCTTCCAGCAGCAACTTTATGCAACAAGTACAAGAGAAACAAGAGCAGTTTGCAATTGAAAGTTATTTTATTTCACCATGTTCTTACCAACACTTTACATTGTTGAATATCTTCTGAGGTACAAATTGTAAACACAAAAGAAGTCTTCCTCAGCATCAGGAACAGAATATGCCATTAAAAACAAACTGCATTCTACACACACACACACACACACACACATAAAGATTACATGTCTGTTAAAAATGAATTTATATATTTAAGAATTTTTAATCAGCATACGTGGTGGCAAATGGGGAGAATTTCTGAATTGCTGAACTTCAAACTTAGCAGCAGCATATTCCAACATTAATCACTTGTGAATCCCTGCTCATTAACTGTAGTCACTGTAGATAACAGAATCAGCTCCCTGAAATGTAAACTGCAGCAAAACTTAAACTTTCCAGGTCCTGACATCCAACCCCCTGCCAGGAAATGTGCAGCAGAAGAATACTTGCTGCTGAATCCTAACTTCAGAGTATTCAACAGGTGAAGTACAGCAGGAAACTGTGCACTTCTCAGTCATGTGGAGAATTGTCCTGATTATTTTAAAGATCTTCACTAGACTTGAACAACTATTTTAGAAAATAGAAACATTTCACATGTGGTTGGAACAGGGCCCGTTAACACTGAGGCTTACTGCACATATTGTGATAGTTGAGGCTCATCATTTGGTATATGGCATTTAGAATTAGCCTTTGCAGTGTTTGGTGAGAGCAGCTGAGCAGCCTGCAGTGTAAAGTCAGAGGACTGTATGTTGAGGGGGAAAGTAGCAATCAACAGGGCTGCACCTAACCATTGTTTCAATAGCAAAAAAATCTGCAAGTTATTTTTTCAATTAATTAATTTATGAGATTTTTTGGTGTATAAAATGACAGAAAATGTTGAAAAATGTTGATTGGTGTTTCCCAAAGCCCAAGATGACAAATTCCTTGTTTTGTCTGCAACAAGTTATTTACTTTATTGTCAAAGAGGAGCGAAAAAAAAATTTAAAATCACATTTAGAAGGCTTTAATCTGAGAATTTTGATATTTTTTTCTTTAAAATTACTAAAACCAATTCATTTCTTAGCAAAACAGTTAGCAATTGATTTAATGCTGAATTAATTTTTGTAGTTGAAGCTGGTGTGAGCAGAGTCATTTTAATGGTTTTTAGTTCCAGCTGTACAGTGCATCATCCTATTTTTCCTTTTTAGTGACTTTACAAGATTGAACAATTTCCTAGACCTCCTGCTAACTTCATTTCTTAAAAAAAATAAAAAACACAAAAAAAAAAAAACAGCCAGCAGAAAGCTCCCTGCGTGATTTTGGTTCTTAGGGACTTTGTAATTTGTTATTTTTAAAGCAAGTGCCAACATGTCATACTAATGTACTAAAATACTAAAATGTAATTGGGCTTCTTAATAATATTAAACAAGCTTTCATTGTCAACACGAGCTCTGTACTAAAGTAAATGCAACCACATTTAAATAAGTATTTATAGCTGATCTTTCTTTGTTCTACTTTAGGAGATGGCAGGTGACAACACTGAGCTCACCCACTGTGGAGACTGGTGAATAAAAAACAGCATCCTTACTTATTAAATGTGATGTGGTTCATTAGGAATTCATTTTCCATGCAGCTTTAACTATAAATATCATGCTAGAGGCTGGTTATTGAAAATCCTGTAATTTACAATATTATTTTTTAGAATGAAGAGCATTTTTACCATGTACTCTGATATTTTTTATCTTCATTATGGTGGATTGCTTCACATGAGAATATCTGGTTGTAGGAGCTGACAGAGAATAGCTCTAATGGCTCACAAACTCTGCTGAAAGAAGGCAAATTGTGTTACGAAGTTCAGCAGCATCCAGTGAGAGAGAGAGAACACAAATGCTGAACTGTTGGCTGCAAAAATGTAATGTTCTACAGCCATTATGTACTATTTTCTTTTATGTAAATATGCAAAAATAGTGACGTAAAAAAATTTGGGGGGGGGAAGTCTGTGAAAGGAGCGCTCATTTGGTTGCAACATTACAACAGCAAAGAAAAGCAGCAGAGAGTTAAGATGTGAAGGAGCAGCAGTGGACAGACCGTTGGAGTCATTGTTTGTTCTGCAGCTCAGCGTTGGCTGTGTGGAACTAACCTTGGAGGACTCCATCAGACCATCGTCTTCATGTTGATCCTGAAACAGCAGCCAGTCTGTCCCGAGCGAAAGGACTGAAACACAGGCAGGAAAGAGTTAGAGGTTTTTATTCTTCTCTTGGTCCAGTTTTAATTAAGGCAGGAATTAAATCATAGAAAATTTCAGAAAAATAAAAAAATCAAGAAACTTTGTGAAAGTCCCTGCTGTAAAATGCAAACTCTACACTGAAAAAATAATTTAATGAAGGCGCTAACTGGATCAAAAAATGTTTCTTCCACAGTGGGGCCATAAAAGAACCATTTTTAGCTCTACAATGAACCTTTTAGCAAGACAATGATTAGAGAGGCTTTTCTGCAGTCAGTTCATTAAAGAACCACCAAAGGTGCCTCACCATAAAAAAAATGTTCCTTTAAACACTTTACGAGACACTTTTAGGCACTTTAAAGACACTGTATTCAAGATAATTCTGTGTCTAAAAAACCTCTTTTTAGTGGTTCCGTTGTTTTTTGTTTATTGCTTTTTTTCTAAATGAATGGGGTTTTTTTTGAAGACTTTTAATTAATCTATTATTTTTGATTTCTTAGACAGAAACACACATCCCAAGATGCCAGCTTTGAATTTTCTGGTGTTTTTAGACCAGAAGACTAATCAATTAATTGAGAAAATAGTTTACAGATTAATTGATAATGAAAAGAATTTTTGGTTGCAGGTCCATGCTGTTGAGTCATTCCAGAACTGCAGGACATTTGGATTTCAAATTTATGAAAAAGTAAACCTTCTCTTTTACAAATTTCTGCTCCATATTCATCAATAATAGGTCATAAACCTCCAAAGGCTTCACTAGCTCAGTTTACACATCAATGGTAGCATTTTATTCCATGTTTTATTTGTTGTTTGCTAACCCTACTCTAATCACAGTAACAGGGCTGCTAATCCATGCTAATGTTAGCTTTTCCTCAGCAGTAGAAGCTAGATATTTAGCTAGCTGTTACTGCTGACCTAGAGGACAAACTGACTGATGGAAAACAGTCAAAAGAATTAGTCTGATCCTGATAATATGAGGTAGAGTGAGACAATGTTATGAAAATATGAAAAATAGAAGAGAGGGCATAGCTTTCTTCAAGGAAAACTGTTTGATTCCAGCGTTTCATGTGATTCACTGTTTTTTTTCTTCTTCTACCAGATAAAAAGGTTATGCTAACAGGGTTGTTGTGGGACACACGTTCCATGGATAATAATTATGTAAAATATATTAATTTAAAAAAAATTTCCAATTACAAGCAGGATCAATGAAAAAAAAACACCAAACAGGAGATTTAAATTTCATTTTAACTGTTTTATCTGAGATTCAGTTTGGTCATTAGGGGAGAGGGACAAGAATAAAAATACTATTTCAGGAGGAACTCCAGACTTATTTGGTATTTTAAAATATTTTCAAACATTATTTTCTCCTAGTTTTTTTTATTAGATTTGGTCTCAGGACAAGAACATTTACAAAACCACTGCATGTTTTAGTATTTTGTACATGGATTATTTGAAATTTGATGGGTGGGACGTAAAATGTCCTCCAATTCTGGAATGACCCTTTTACCTGCTCCCAGAGAGCTCCAATAAAATCAAAGAACCGTCAGTTCTTTAAAGAAAAACTAAAAGCATGTGAAGAACCATCCACTAAATAAAGAACTGCCTTCAACGGCGTTGTGAAGAAGCTTTGAGGAGGACTTATTTTTCCATCCAGTAGTGTGTTCAGTGTGCAGCAGGTGTTTCAGCGAGCTCAGCTCACACCTGGAAAACAAACGCTTCACATGATCTATGCTGCTCAACGGCACGCTTTACTAAAACCGGAATTTCTGGTTTCAATAGTCATTTTCAGACTTTGTTCTATCAGCAGGATAATTGCTGGCAGGTGAAATTAAACTGCTTTGTTCTACATCAGAGCTCCTGCAGGGCCGCAGCAGGTCCACGAGCCACACTCTGAGAACCACTGGCACGCTCACAGCTTTGTCTGCAGGACGACTCTGTTAGCTGAGGATGTGTTCACTGGTGTGCAGGCAGGTTAGGTGGAGATTAGACGTGGATCCGGAACATGCGCAGGATTTTTCTCTGCATCAGGTTGAGTTTCATCATATTTATCCTGCAGATCAGCCGCAGGTTCATGCTCACATCTACACCTTCTTCATTCAGTCATATAGAGCAGCATAATCTGATATATCAGTATTTTCTGCATGTTTTGACTTCAGATTTCTGCATTTTTTTTGTCTTTACTCAGTCTTTCAGAAAATGTGCTTTTCGATATTTCAGGTTTTCATTATTTTTCATTGCAACGTGACTTGAAATTTTCTGAAGCTCCACTGTTTCTATGTTTTCCAGTTTTGTTTTGTTTTTCTGGCGATATTCAAAATATGTAACAAGAAATGTGTGGTTTGAAGCTTGTCCTCCAGATGTGCTCAGGGCTGTGGTGATCTGTGCTGGACCTGGTCCTCAGGGAGCTGCAGAGATCTGAGGCCTGCAGGTAGCTGCTCCTCTGCTGCTCTAATAGGATCCAATGTTCCCGGCGCTCAGGCTGCTAATTCAATTTCTCCACGCTGTCAACACATCTGCAAAGCACACAAAACATTATTTTGCTGGTATAAAAAAATGCGTCTCGACGAACATGAAATAGTAATAAATATTGTCAGCTGGGGGATATTAAAAAGCCGATGTTTGAATGTTTTCCTGATTAGTAAGGAGTTCGGAGTGTTTTCCTGAACCAAACAGGGAGAAGAATCTCTCTCTTCGATTTGCTCGACATCGTAAAACTGCGCCAGTAGATTTGAAGTTCATGAACAAGTCGCACTTGAGTATAAAAATACAAAAAAGGCCCTCTAAAAAGAGGTTTCAGTCCTCGATGTTCACTTTTTAAATGAATATATTTTCAAAAGAACACAAAGAAAAAATCATCGAAATAAATAAATACGCAAAGGAGCGGATGAATAAAAAATAATGCAGGAAAGTTATTTTTATAAAGTAAATGTCTTCGTGCGGAGGCCTTTGAAACTTTTTTGCAGAATTAACAATTATTTTTAATGTCAGGATTTCAATTCTAAACTCCGATTTAAGGCTACAAAAGACAGTGCATAGGAAACAAAAATGACTTTTAAGAAGATGATTGAACTGGATCAAATGTATTTCGTTTTATTAAACACTTGACGCGTGTGTAGCCTGAAATAAACACACACCAAAACAAAGAAACAACAACGCTAATATCTGTACCGGGGCTTTTAAAAAGATCCGAACCCTTCACGTGTGAAGAAACATACAACTAGCCGCCTGAAAGTACAGGAGACGATTTTAAAATGAGACAAAGATGCCAAATGTTAGAGCGGAATGATATTTGGAAGTGCGTCCACTGGTCGGGTCCACGTTTTCTCCCTATAAACATAGACATGTTGTGCAGTGCGTCGTGGACTCATTCTCCTGAGGCTGCATTGATGACCCAAAGGTGCCCCGTGTCTCCTCAGCACAACAGCCAACAGCATCACTTCACTAAAACTAAACTAGATTAAATCTCTCTAAATGAGTGAGTGTGTAAAATGTACTGCAGTGGAAAGAGTTCCATTTTCCGTGAGGCTCAGTGGGACCAACACCTGATCACGCTTCCTAGCAGTGGGCGTGGCGGCTGAAACGCCTGCGGATGTGACAGCTCTGTCACCCTCCTCTGGTTCCCTTGGGTCCCCATAGCGCCCCCACCCGGTGTTCCACCCGTCAGTCAGACGCAAAAACAGCCTCTGTGCAACGCTGTGGCTGCAGCTAAGATACGGGAGCACACCGGAGAACCGGAGGGCAGAACGGGCTGCAGGGCGGCCCCGGTAACTGATCTGAGGAGTTGTAGTTCATGATTGAGTTTGTCATAAAGTCATGTCCAGAAAAATGTTTAATAGCAGAGCTGTGATGCATCAGGTATTAGCCTGTCCCAAAAAGCATCTCTTTCAGGTTATTGTTCCAAATAATACGATAGAGTGCAGTGTGTGTGTGTGTGTGTGTGTGTGTGTGTGTGGGTGTGTGTGTGTGTGTGTGTGTGTGTGTGTGTGTGTGTGTGTGTGTGTGAGAGAGAGAGAGAGAGAGAGAGAGAGAGAGGTTGAGGAAACATTTTGCTTTTCCTACAAGTGAGAACTGATATGTTTCATTTAACAGAGTGGCTGCAGAGGAGCAGTAGGAGGAAGAGGAGGAGATGAAGAGAAGGAGGAGGAGAAGGAGGTGGGGGGCTGCTGGTAGCTGCAGGAGGAGGGAGAAGGAGGAGGAAAAGAGAAAAGGAGAAAGGGGGAGGAGGAGAGGGCCGCTGGTCGCCGGGTTTCCATGTGACAAGGGGAAATATGAGGGACTTTGACAGGTCTTAAACGGTCTGGCGCCAAGGCCTCAGTCTAGCCGCTAAATATAGCCGGAGAGATGATGCAGGGAGATGGGAGGAGAAGATGGAGAGATCAAAAGGAAGAAGGGAACAATGTCGAAGGGAGGAAGAAAATAACAATACTCGATTATAGAAGAATATGGCGCAAAACTGTCCCGTTCTGTTGTAATTAGAGCGTCTCTGGCTGGGATCGCTGACACAGGGGCCAAATCACCGGGACGGAAGACGCTTTTTGCGCACATTTCCACATCTGCAGCTGTATTGTATTGTATTGAACGGACAGATCAAGGACACAGAAAAGCTTTAGTCAACTCCCTACTGTATGGAAAGCGTCATGCAGCTAATTCTCTTTACAGGCCCAGCTTGCAGGGTGCGAGGCAGCTGCGCTCATCAGCTCTCTCACAACCTGCAGAATAATTTCAGTATATTTGGGGGTATCGTGTGATACATCATAACTGTGTAAATATGATAAATTATCTCAACAATATGTTTGGGAGAGACTGTGCACCAACACTTGAATTTGTTCCTGCTTTCAGATGTTTCCCAACCTCCAGTCGGCTCTGTGTTGATTGCTTCACCTCCACGGGCCCCAGCTGACACACATGTGCCCAAAGTACAAGTCTAAGGAGCATATTTACTGTCTGCTTTCATTAATCCCCAACACACAGGACATGTTAATCTATCAGCGCAGTGCCCCTTCTATGTAGAATTAGCAGCAGCTCGGAGCAGTCCTCCCTCCACTTAATGACTTTTAAATCGCGCGTAATGGAGATTTCTGTACCGTTGAAGGCGCAGAACAAATAAATGGTGACTGATTTGCACAAGCATTGTTGATACAATTATCCAGTTGAGTATTCCGGCAGAAAAACCGTTATCCACCTCCATATGTTGCTAATCTTTTTTTGCTCCAAAGTGAAGCTTCACGCATGCATCGCCAAACGTGTGACAAGACAAGCCGCTCCTGCAGGTCCTCCATGTCCATAAATCTAAAGATGATGCATTTCAAACAAGGCCGGCCAAATTAAAGCAGATACACACCACAATTTCATTCTATTGAAAAGGACATTGTAGATTATTTTATATACTCCCATGCACATCGAGATTTATTCCCAACACAGGACTTATTTTAAAAAAAACTATTTCACATCGTGAACACTGACTGTTGTTGGTGCTGCGCTGTGCGGGCCAGTGGATGCTCCAGGGATTTGTGTGTGATCTAATGTGTTTCCTGGGTTTGTAGAAAGTGGTTCATTCAGGTAAGGTACGCTCCGTTCTGCTGGAGCTGCTCCTGTCTGGCCTGCTGACTCTTTACGCATGGCTGTATCAATGTGATGGAAGCCGAGCAACAAGTGTGCAACACAGTGGAGATGTGCAAACATGTCATGCTCTTAAATCACACAACATGCGCTATCCGTCACACAGCTGACACTTTCTGGGGGAGAGGAAATTATTTTCTTTGTGTTTTTTGTCTCTTTAAATAAGTGTGAGTTCATTTTTTGTTTTGTAGTTGTATATTGGCCAGTTAAAGGGCGTATTAGATGCATTGTACTTGTTTATTATTGCGGTTTTATATTTATATTTATTCTTCAAGACATTTTTATGGCCAGCAACAATTTTAGAGCAGAAGCCTCAAAGAGGCGGCTGAGCTCCAGGGGTTCATAGGAAATGCGCAGTTGTCTCTGACAGCCTCATTCACAAGGATTCTCACTTTTTGTTTCAGTTTTGTCGAAGTGACGCCTGTGGCCCACATCACAGTCCTCCCTGCCCGGAGAGAGCCGCTGTTTATCCGAAAAGAAAAAACTCCCATCTGACACCAAGTCATGACCGAGGCAGAAAAGTGGAGCGGAGCCGCAGATGAAGCTGCTGAGGGGCCGCAGGGGCTCGCACATGCAGGACTTCAGGGTAAATACAAAGAGACAAGAGATTGTTCTTATTGTGGCGCATCAGCCGACTGGCGCCGAGCGGCTCTTTAACAAGCTGGGTCTAAGTTAATCAGGAGCTGCGGAGCTGGATTTTTGTGAAGGAGCTCAGCGGAGCAGAGTGCAGCAGGGCTGGTGGGGCCCCCCGTGGCTCCCGGAGTCCCGCACTGTCCTTGGTTTGACAAAATACAACCTGTCGGAGATTACACGCTACCACGGCCTGCCCTCAGCTCAGACTGAGCACTAAATCATCTCATCGCAGCGACTGTTTGATGTGGAAATACAGACGAGACACTAGAAAATATCACACAGCACTGTAACAGCAAGAACAGCACAACTGCAGCACCAGCACTAACAGAATATTAATAATATTTAATCTGAATTTAAAGCAAAATAAAAATATCTTTAAAAAAAATATATATGACACGAACTTAATCTGCAGCCAAACAAGGAAGTTTGTATCGAACACTCACCGCTTTCTTTCTCCCTGTTTTTTCTCTCAAAATTCACACATTCCTCTTTTTTTTGCTCCACGCAGCATCGGGTCTGTCTGTTCCAGCCTCTATTAGCTGCTGTTGCTGCTGCTGCTGCTGCTGCTGCTGCTGCGTCCGTCAGCTCCATGAGGAAGACGAACAGATAGACGGCTCTCGCCTGGGGAAGCCGAGGCTGTTTGAGGCTGAGGTCTGTGTATACACAGCTAACATAGCCTGGACTAGTGAGAGGCAAATCCAGCCTAAGCGTCAAAACAACCGATGGAATAATTAGCTACAAAGTCTGTTATTATAGAGAGCGACGGAGAGAGCAGCAGCTCTTTGAAATAAATCTCTCCGGAATGCAGAGCATGAGCTGCGAGTCGTGGATTTACTGTTGTGAGTTGTTCTAAAAGACAGTGTAGCCTAACTGTGGAGAGCTGATCCTCTGTGTAAAGGTGAGTATTAAGACAGTGAGTCTGTGGACAGGTTGGTTTCTCCGAAGGCGACATTGTAAAAACGCAAGCCGACAGAGGCGATGTCTCCACCGGCCAAGAACTGAGGGCTGACCCGATGTTTGGCTTGGAAATGGGGGTGGGATTTCCCGATCTTTCCTGTCATTGGTTAATATTTTATTCTGTTGACATGTTTTCTTACTGCTAATGCTTCCGACACCTTCTTGTCCCCCCTCCTCTCCTAGAGTCTGGCCGGAGCTGTCAGAACCACGCCTATAGGGGCCCACAATTGGTCCAGAAAGCGTAAAATCAGCAATCAAAGGGGCTTGGTTCATTAGTGTTGGGGATGGAAGCAGGAAGGACATGTGAGATAGTCACAGATCCGCAGTGAACGGGGCCACATCTCTCCAGTCAGTGTGGGATGACTGAAGCAGAGAAACAGCTCATTTCTCTGAGAGGCACACAGCGCAGCCGGGCTCTGCCTTCACACCGCCGCTCCTGCTGAAGGACTCGGCGGAGGAACCAAAGGAAAACAGCAACTCTGGGCTATTTTCTTCACCCTGATAACACGTTGAGCGTTTGACAAGGCGCTGCACTCTTCTGTACCGCTAACTGCCTCGCGAAGCGCGGACCTACACTGGCTCTGGGTTAGGGGGAAATACCACTAAAAATATCTGTTATTTCACTTCGGTTTTTGTGGATGCACCGATGAGAGATCCAGTTTTTACAGGGACTGCAATGGCTTATCACCCTTTCCACGCACACCGGCCGACCGATTTCCCCATGTCCGCCTTCCTAGCGGCCGCGCAGCCTTCCTTCTTCCCGGCGCTCAGTCTGCCTCCCGGGGCGCTCACTAAGCCCATCGCGGACCACGGCCTGGCCGGGGCGGCGGAGGCTGGGCTCCACCCGGCCCTCAGCCACCATCAGGCGGCTCATCTCCGCAGCATGAAGAGCCTGGAGCCCGAGGAGGAAGTGGACGACGACCCAAAAGTTACACTGGAAGCCAAGGATCTTTGGGACCAGTTTCATAAACTCGGGACGGAGATGGTTATTACCAAATCTGGGAGGTAAGAATTTCTCTGAATTGTGATTCCTCTAATGGATGTACTTTTTAAATAAAACCGCGTCACTTTGTCGGCGTATATGCGGAGAATGAGCCACAGCTGACAAGTTTGGAGCAGCTAAAAAGCCATTTATTTACGCTATTAAGCGGCTGCCTGTGCGTCAGGCCTTTACCAGCCGAAGCTCATTTTTACAGCGAATATTTATCTGTTCCATTGTTAATGAACTGGAAAAGAAAAATAGACAACACAGCAAAACCGAGAAATATTTACTACTAATTCTAAAATAAAGCTTTTGTTTTGAAATTAAGTTCCAGGCCCATCACTCTGTCTACATTTGGGAGTTTAATTGGCCAGTGAATGAATAAAAGTCCAGTTTAATTTTAAAATATTCATACTTTACATTCACATCGATGAAGGAACATTTTGGGGAAAAGGGGCTCAGCGCTTTAATCAGGTTTTATCTCCCAAACTGCATTCTGTGGAGGCAGCAGAGCTTCTGGATTTTATAAACAGGCTGTCACTTCAAAAAGCAGGGACCCGAAGTGCTGTGGTCATAAATATACTGCTCAGCTTTGTAGTGGAGGACTTGGACAACACACACAGACACACACATAGAAGGACAGAGACACCACACACACTCACACACACACACACACACACTATGTGTTTTTCTGCGTTGCTGTCGCCTAATTGCGTGCAACACTGGAGAATATTATCTGACAATTGCAGTATTTCCACTTGTCAGAGCGGCCTGTGTTTTCCTGCGACCTTCCAAGCCTCTTTTGTCAGATTTGTTCAAGTGTTGCTTGATAATGTGATGTTGTGTTTTGGTTGAATCGTGTTGACTCCCAGTGTGTGTGTGTGTGTCTCTGCAGGAGGATGTTCCCTCCGTTCAAAGTGCGAATAAACGGGCTCGATAAAAAAGCCAAATACATCCTGCTGATGGACATCGTGGCGGCGGACGACTGCCGCTACAAGTTCCACAACTCCCGCTGGATGGTGGCGGGCAAGGCCGACCCGGAGATGCCCAAGAGGATGTATATTCACCCGGACAGCCCGGCCACCGGCGAGCAGTGGATGGCCAAGCCTGTTGCTTTCCATAAACTCAAGCTGACCAACAACATCTCGGACAAACACGGATTTGTAAGTACATCTAGAGTTTTTTTTTTTTTTTTTTAAATTCATTTATTTATTTAGTTTAATCTTACTAGTATTTTATGTTGTCCTCCTCTTGGCCACGCTGATATTTTCCACTTGGAGCAACATGCTGCACGAGGTGCTTGCTGTTTTTAGGTGTTTCTAAGATCAGATAAAATTTTTATGAAGCTCTTGTGTAAAGTGGGTCGTCGTGTCAGCAAAACCGGGAGAAGGAAAATGGAAAATAAATAAAAACAGAGCGCACGGCGTGTGCTGAATCCCATTTATGAAACTACTGCAGGGGAATTATCAAGCAGGCCAAATTATTGTGAGACAGGGTTTTTGAGACAAATAAATACAGTGGAAAAATAACGCGTGACAAAATATGAGATTATCCAGGCTGCGTAAAGATGAGACACCTCTCCGTCCAGAGCTGTTGACACTTTGTCGCCACTTGACTTCTCACCGCTGCTCACATTCACACAGCTTAAGTTTCCCTGCAGCTCTACAGAATATTATCAGTCTGCGTTTTTCCTGCTGCCTTCAAATATCCAAACCCTGACCCAGCTGTCTGCGCTGCAGCAGCTCAGGCCTTCACACCGCTCTGCACCTCCTTATTCTACCTCTTTATTTTCAACTGAGATTTTAATCGAGAGTAAAAAAAAAAACCAACAACAACAAATAAACAAACAAACATCATCTGTGAGCCGAGTGTTTGGAGGCTCAGGATTAAACCATGTATCACCACCTCGGCTCAGAGAGAAATATGTGTGAACGTCCCTCCAGCATGGAACACTATAGTATAGTATAGTATAGTATAGTATAGTATAGTATAGTATAGTATAGTATAGTATAGTATAGTATAGTGTAGTGTAGTATAGTATAGTATAGTATAGTATAGTATAGTATAGTATAGTATAGTATAGTTTTGTGTAGATATTTGTAGTGAACATTAGGTCTATGTTGTTCTAAAATGTGGCCTGAAAGCTGCTGCGTCTTTGCGCTTTTCATCCAGAATATTTCCCATATTTGACATTATTTTACCTGTGCAAAAATATGCACGAGAACTTCCTAAATAACCGGCACAGAGCAAATGATAAATGTCTGAGAAAGTCGCTGTTAGTAGCAGGCAAAAGGTGCTTTCAACTGGAAACAAATTCAACATTTCCATGTCAGTGTAGATAATTTGCAGTCGGTATCAGGCAGGATGTCTTTTTCTGTACAGGTCTCATGTATTTGCTGCTTATACATTTAAGTTGTTTAAAGTTCATATTGATTTTGTTCAGAATTAATTTTTTGCGTATTTATTTTTTCGTTTCATTATTGGTTTATTTTTTAAATGTGAAATGAGTTCTATATTAGATGTTAAAATGTGTGAAATGTCTTGTGTCAAAATAGAGCCTCAGGCTCGGAAAGTGTCTGTGCTTTGGTAAATTTAAGATTTGTAGCTTTTGCCCTGATAGGAACGGGATCAAATCATTTTTTGCTGCGGTTTTGATCTCTCATGACACCATGTGTGGCCTGGTCAGGTTTTTCCCTGTGCCCCGCACTAATTACAGACACGTCTGCTTACACAGTCATTATAACAGCATCAATAACAACGCGCTGGATGATCCGCCTCCACATATTCTGCCTAGTGTCGAGTTTTAGCATCAAACAGGGACTCTAACATGCGCTGATATTCACTCCAAAGCTGTGCGTTTTGTGTGTGTTGGTCCAGACCATCCTGAACTCCATGCACAAGTACCAGCCCAGGTTCCACATAGTGCGGGCCAACGACATCCTCAAGCTCCCCTACAGCACCTTCAGGACCTACGTGTTCCCGGAGACCGAGTTTGTGGCGGTGACAGCGTATCAGAACGACAAGGTGAGTCAGTGTTCACACTCCACCGACGGACTCTAATATGGCTGCTGCTACACTTTGCATAATAAATGTCCTACATGCGTCCCCTCCCCCCGCCACCAACCCCGAAGACTTAATCTGATTTTGTAGGTCGCCTAATTTCCCTGCAGAGGACTCCCATGTCCCACTTGATTTTTTTTAATTGCTGCTTTGCTTGGATTTGTGAGTGTAGCAGACATATCTGGCCATGAATTCAAATGGACTGCTGTGGTGTGTGTGTGTGTGTGTGTGTGTGTGTGTGTGTGTGTGTGTGTGTGTGTGTGTGTGTGTGTGTGTGTGTGTGTGTGTGTGTGTTCGTGTTATCAGCTGTTCACGGGATACACATGGCCTATTAACTTGACCAGAAGTGAATAAATTAGGCGTATAAATACTGGTAACTGTGCTGTGTTTGTTGTGATGCTGCATCAAATATGTGCTCTTTTTATCTGATTTTGTCTTCCTAAATGTGACACCAGCGGTTTCTGGCGCCTGGTTCTGGATTTAAGGGAATGTTGTCAGAATCCGGCGCATTTGAATTGTGGTTTTATATTTGCTGGTATTAATATAAGCCCCGTCGCTGTGCCTTTATCCCTCTCCATGAAGCTAATTGGGACTTGTGTCCAGGGGGTGGGGGTCCTGTTGTAAAACTTTATGGCGAAGAGTCACCATCGATTAGAAGGCATTTAAAGGCCGCTCAGCCTGCAGCCGGAGTGGACAGATGCTGTAAACGCACTCTCTCTGCGCACACTGGAAACGCCTGGAGCGCCTTGTTCAGGGGCCACTGAGGGCCCTCAGGAGCCTCTCAGAGCCACGGTGCCAGCTCCGCGGTCGGCCCCCTCCGCATCAGGACATATCGTGAGGCAGCAGCGATCCAAACCGCATTATTAATTATTGATATGATAGTCATCTGCTCCAGTATTGCTCCCTCTGCCTTATTTTCTGGGGATCGGAGGCTTGTGTGGCCCCGTAGAGGAATATTTCGTGGCAGAATTTCTCTCCGGGGGCCTATGAGAATAACGCCCCATCATTACGCTTTTATTAATAATGCAAATCCGAGGCCTATGGTGGCTCCCGTCCAACACGCTGCTTGTGTGTTAATCCCAACACATTGTTTTCCTACATATGGGGCAGGTGGAGACAATGGGCTCTGACTATGTGGGCTTTGTTTTTTCATTGTGGTTCCACGTCTCTGAAAATCCTCCGTGTGTTTTGGACAGATCACGCAGCTGAAGATTGACAACAATCCTTTTGCGAAAGGATTCAGAGACACGGGGAACGGCCGCAGGGAGAAAAGGTGGGCTGGACAGCACCTGCAGCATCACGCTTTAGAACATCACAAACCGACGGGCATTATATTTAGTGGTACTTCTGATTATTATTGTGCAGGAAGCAGCTGACCATGCCGTCGCTGCGGATGTATGAGGACCAGTGCAAGGCGGACCGGGACGGCGTGGACTCCGACGCCTCGTCCAATGACCCTCCGGCCGGCAGGGACGCCGTCCACTCCCCGCTGGGAGCCGGAACCAGCCCGCTGAGGTTCAGCAGGCCCAGCCGAGGTGAGGCATATACGATTATTATTATTATTATTATTATTATTATTATTATTATTATTATTATTATTATTATTATTATTATTATTATTATTATTATTATTATTATTATTTAGGGATCCAACATGTGCGTGAGGATGTGTTTTAATGATGGTGTGAGGCTTTAAAGAATTTAGATGCTGTTCTAATAATTCCTGTAATAATATAAATAGTGTTAAACTGGCAGAAAATATCCAGCTGGAATTTAGGAGAGAACAGCAGACAGAAACATGAAGCTATTTATATTATTATTATTATTATTATTATTATTATTATTATTATTATTATTATTATTATTATTATCGTTATTATTATTATTATTATTATTATTATTATTATTATTATTATTATTATTATTATTATTATTATTAGCATAATAGTAACAATTTAATCAAGCCTGGGTGATGACAAGGTCCGTTCAAGTACATTCATAACAATCGGAGATTTTTTTTAAAAAATGTATCACTATTAAGCTGCAGCCTGCTTGGGTGTGGATAAATGATATTTTTTGGTGGATTCGTATCCAACCAGTCCTATTGTACTACTTTCATTTAAGTGAATTCTTATTAATTGACTTCTAGTTTACACAATCAGTTATTGTCAGCTAAATGTATTAATATGTATCTAAAGATCTGTGTAAAAACATTAAAGTCAGTCTGAATTTGAACTAAAGTGGTACGTTAATTCACATCTAATTTTGAATGTTTAATTGAGAATACCAGGGTAATTTGTTATTAGGGCATTAAGTTATCTACAAAGCAAATGTGATTTTAAAAATCTATTTGGTGTGATTCCCATGTATTATTTCTGTTTATTTATTCAAATAAATGATCCCACAAATTGTTAGGAAGTGTTGGGTTTAAATTATTACTGCTATTAATTTAAATGGTTTTATTTTTCTAAAGTTAGCCTGCTCACAAAATTCACACAATCTAAAAAAAAAAAAAAAAAAAAAGAAATGAAAGAAGAAGATTTAAAATGCAGGACAAATATCAATTTCCCAAAGAGTCTGAAACTGTCTGAAATGTGTAGAGTGGATTCTGAAGTTTAAGGGTCTCACCAGGTTTCTGACCCTGAGTGTGTGTCTGGGTTACTGGGATGTGGTGATGTGATGGTCACAGCTCGTTTCTCTCATTCCTGTGTCTTAGATGAGAAAACATGCACTGACAGCGAGCAGGAGCTGGAGCATCACGACGAGCGCTGCACCGCCTCCAACAGCCCGGGACTTGAACCTGTGTCCCCCTACAGCTCCAGGTGTGAGGAGCGCATGAGGGAAAAGCCCAGCACTGAAAAGAAGGACGACTCCATATTCAGTATAAGGAACCTTGAGAAGGACAAAGTGGAGAGCAGGCACAGGAAGGACACCACGGATGCGTTGACAAAGGACTCTGAGGCTGGAGGCATCAGTGCCAGTAAGGACGCCTTCTCCCCTCTCGTGGTCCAGACTGAAAGCCCCTCGCACTTCAGCCCAGGCCACTTACAAAGCCTGGCTCTGTCTGGTCTGCACAGTCAGCAGTTCTTTAACCCTCTGAACACCGGATCGCCGCTGTTGTTTCACCCCGGGCAGTTTGCCATGGCCCCTGGAGCCTTTTCTGCTATGGGCATGGGGCATCTATTGGCCTCTGTATCCGGAGCAAGTGCTTTGGAAAATGGCAGCCTCTCCTCCCAGGGCACAGGAGGAACCCCTAACCCCTTCCCCTTCCATCTGTCCCAGCACATGCTCGCATCTCAGGTAAGAAAGGTCATCTAGTCACAATTTGGTGTTGTTTGTCTCCACACCTGTAGCTCTCCTCAGAAGTCAGCAGGACAGAGAGTGGAGCTTTGGGTTGAGATTGCAGACAGGATTTATTTCACCCTAAATAAGGTTAATCAGGCATACATCATAACTGGACTTCATTTAGTCTTGGAAATAAGCATAATCAGTAAAGATAAAGTTCATGTATTTGCTGCAACATGTGGAACTTCTGTGTGTTTGCATTAAAACATACATTTAATAAAACAAAACAACATTAATAAAAAGTCCTGAAATTATTATGATTTTTTATTTGTTATCTGGCATCTGTGGAAGAAGCTGTTTGTTAAAAGAGTTTTACACTCAGAAGAGGAAAATGTGTTGGGTTTTTTTTGTTAGGTCTGTCTTGTATTTGTTCTAAAACCTCTGAGGAGACTGATGTGTTTGTGTGTTGGAAAATGTATCAATAATGAGAATATTCAACCTCTAGTGCTCTGTACAATTGTGACTCCAAGTCTTTTCTTTCTTATATTCTAGGGCATCCCCATGCCTCCATTCGGAGGTCTTTTCCCATATCCATACACCTACATGGCAGCAGCTGCAGCAGCTGCCTCAGCTTCGGCCCTCCCGGCAACCAGCACCTCCAGCCCGCTGTCCAGAAACCCCTTCCTGGGCTCTTCCCGGCCACGGCTCCGCTTCAACCCCTACCAGCTCCCAGTGTCGCTGCCTCAGAGCTCCAGCCTGCTCACCACCGGCCTGCCGGGCAGCCTCAACCCAGGCTCTGAATCCTCTAAACCAGGCAGCAGGGAGACCAGCCCAGCCCCGGAGCACCACAGCAACCACAAGACAGGAGGCTCAAGTGGAAGAGCTGCATCTCCCAAAACCTCCATGAAGGACTCAGTCAATGAGCTGCAGAGCATCCAGAGACTGGTGAGCGGCCTGGAGGGCCAGAGGGAGCCTTCCCCAAATGCAGACTCTCCCAAGTGATTAAGATTCTCCGTTTCGGGAGAAGATTTGGCTTGAATACAGAGGACAATAAAGTGCATATGTCCTGTACAGCACATTACAGAGAATGGGATGGGGTTTGACCGATGAGGGTCTATGAAGGCAGATTACTAATATCTTTCAGAACAAACCTGCAGGTAGACAGAAATATTGTCTATATGATTATATTTAACCTTTTAATTTCACAAGTATTGAAGGTTTCCTCCAGAGCTGTCCTGTTGAAGGGGTGGACGGACAACACCTCCACGTCCTCAGACACCAAAACCCTCCCATGAATTATATTGTTAGTAGGGTTAGTAGCTCTTGAAAGCAGGCAAACACCCCCAAGAAACTCTGGAATATATCTCACCATTGATTAGAAACAAATCAATTTAGAAACATAAATAAATAAAACGCACAAAAAAATAAAGAATATGGAAACAATTTAGACAATAAAGCACTAAATAATGATCAGATATTATTAAATAAGAAAAGCAACTCCAACCACTTAAGTTTAAGGATGTGAAATAGAGAGGACACTAGAAAAAGTGCTTTGAATCAAACTTGATCATATCATTCTGTGAGGTGGACCACAGCAGGCTGGTATCGGCCCCAGATATCGGTGTGAATGCCTGCAGCTCCGCGGCGCTGCAGAAAATGTGTGTTGAGTTTAGGAAACTTGAAGCGTTCGAGCATCCAGGCCTGGTTTAAAGCCTGGACAGGAGCAGAAACACCGACAGGCAGGTCTGATCATTTCAAAAGGGATGGAAGGTGAACGTTCCGTCTGCGAGAGGAAGACAGAGAGAACCGCTTAACATTTCATGCCAGAAAAAAAAATCTTTCTGAACTATTTATGTAATTAAAAAATTCTGTAAATAAAGCTAAGATCCAAGAATATGCAATTGGTATTAATTTATTCAAGGTTGTATATTAGCGTGTATATATTTCGAATTGAGCTTTTTTCCCTTCCTTCTCCTCCGACTCCTTCCCCTATTTTACATGAATATATACTGTAAATTAAAGCTATTTAGCGCTTGTTGGTTTGAAAAAACTGTGTATGAAGCATCGCTGATTTTTTTAGGAGACGTGTGTGCCATGTTTTAGTCAGCATCCACCGACAAATACAGAGGAACCGAGAGAGAAAGAGCTCCACATGGATTCAAAAACACCTCAGGTTATTTCACTCCAGCCAGGAGACATTCAAATCAATTCCTCCTTTGGGCGCGTCGTTCATATCTATTCATAAATATATTTAAAGATGGAAGTATCTTGTTTATGCTGGTTGTCCGGGTATTTTTTTCTTTTTTTTTTTTCTTTTTTTTGTCTCACAATTTCAATAAAAAATCGTTGTGCTGAAAGCTTGTATGATTGCTTTTATCATTGTTATTATTAATAATACTGTTGTTATGATCACCTAATTAGAGTAAAACCGATGCAGAAATTTATGGAGCATTTTTAAATAAAGTCATGTATGCTTTTCTACCCGCAGGCCTACGTACATGTACATCTATACACACACGCGGGCCAGGAGCGCCCTCTGTCGGCAGCTCACTCACCAGGACAGAAGCAGCTTGTGTATGTGGTTTACTACATTTGATAAGAAAATATCACTGGGCTCAGTTTGCATGTTATTATAAATACATTTAAATCGCATGGTGAAATTTGTGGCTAAAAATTGTTGGTAGAAATTTTGCATTAAAGCTACAGCTATACATATTTTATTTGTATGATCTCAGCATTTACATGAGCAGTGGAACCTAAAGAGAAGGATTTCCTTGTGGACATGATTTGGTGTGTGTTTGTTGTGCAGCAGTAGCAGCAGAGTGTGTGTTATATTTATGTTCTATCGGAGCTGTCTCCTGTCTGCTCGGCCCTCCAGCTCTATTCTCAGCTTCTCCTCAGTCACCGTCAATCTGCATTTCCTTTACTATTGTGTGCCTGGCTGTATTTTTAGAAAGAGTCGATTAATGTAAGTATTTATAGGAAGTTTTCCTCTGCAGCTTTAACTGCCGCCTCTTTAACTCGGCCTGCAGGGCAGCACATCGGCTCTCTTCATGTGGAACTTAAAATCCGCATTAAACATGTTTTTTACGCGCAGAAATAAATATTATTGTGGCTTTTTTTTTTTTTAATATGTCAAGACGCGCAATGAGCGACTCTAACCAGCCTAGAACATTACTGAGTATTTACTGAAAATGCTTTTTGTGTTGTTCCTTCACACTCCTGCTGTTTAAAGAACACTTCTCCACAGTGTGTGTGTGGAGGCCTGTGTGAGCATGACGCAGCAGCAGTGTGTTTGTGTGTGTGTGTGTGTGTGTGTGTGTGTGTGTGTGTGTGTGTGTGTGTGTGTGTGTGTGTGTGTGTGTGTGTGTGTGTGTGTGTGTCGGTTTAAAGGGTTAAGCAGGGGGAGTTTAGGGCAGCAGACAGCCTTTTGTCCGGGACCCGGCGCCTGTCGCCTGCCTGCCGGCCACAGCCTCCACACCGCCCCGCTTCCTAATTAGAGAGCCCCCCTCCTCGTCCTCCTCCCCTTCTTCTTCATTTTCTTTTCTTTCTGCAGCGACAATCACAAAACTCTCATTCTATTACGGGGGCCATTGTTGCCACTCTGTTATCTTCAATTAACAGGGAGAGCGACTCGACCTCGCACTCTGGGAGAAAAAAGTATTTGTCTAAATCAATCAGTCAATGAGTGATCAATAGGCTCCTGTGGAGGCCCCGTGGATCATAACTAATGACTGGTGACGGCGTGGGGTAAAAAGGCCAAGATTATTCACAACTTGGTGAAATGATCGGTGCAGGTCTATGTTGTTGTCGGAGCTTCTGGAGGCCAGCAGGAGAAGTTGCACAGTTGATCAGGAGACAAACAGCAGCTTCCCTCTTGTGCTCTTATCTGAGGCAGATATTTCAGAGCAGGCTAGGCTCTGGTCCCTGCCCCAGATTACACAAATATTCTGCTGCTCTGGGTTTAAGGTTACTTATGTAACTGCTTATGGGGAAATTGGTAGTTTATTAACAAGTTTTACATTTGCTTTTCTTATATCTACAAATGCACATGTGATAATGTAGTCCTAAACTGTTTTATAGGTTTGGCAGTAGTAAGGTGTAAAATGTGAGAGTTACGAAACACATTTATTTACACATTAACTGTATTTTGTGAGCATTTCCAATTTATGTGCAGCTTTACAGACTCCTTTACTGAAACTTTGTCATTCTACTAAACTAATAGTGATTAGTTTAGTAGAGTAGTGATTCTAAATGTGCAAAAAATGCATAAAAACATTGTTATTTAGATAAAATAGCAATACCTTTCAAACTAGCAGCAACAAGACAAAAAACTAAATTGGAATGCAGCTTTAGCATAAATATTAATTAACATTATATATAATAATAAAAAACTAACAAAGATGCATCTTTCCAAGTTAACAAATACATAGATAATCAGGAATGCTTTATATTTACATTCTTTGTTAAATTTTGAACTGTACTTTCACTTGTAATAGATAAGATAAATGCTTCTTCCACTTCCAATTAAAATCCAGTAGTTCTTTGCAGCATGTTGTAGTATTTTAAAGTGAAGTAGAATAGTTCAAATGAGAAAATAATTACAGTATTGTTAAATATTTTTCTAATGAACAGATTTTCATTGTGAAAAAGCTGCTTAAATGCAGAGTTGATCTTCTGGGATTTGTGAGATACTTCATGAGATTATGATAAAGTGATATAATGAGGAAGGAAAGGGTTGTAGTGAGCACCCACTGTGATGACCCTCAGAAACCTCCCTCTGATCCCTACACACTCTCCTTTGGGTAACTGGAGGTTGAGACTTGTGCATTTTAGATTTAAAACAGCTAGAAGCCAATGCATCACGTTAACAGTTACACTCATAAAATATCCTTATTTTGCTCTGCTGTTAAATAAACCTCTCAAACAACATCCAGACAGTGGGAAAAAATCTGCACATTTGGCCGTACCTGTTTACAACAAGCTGAGCAGATACATTGGGCTAGAGAATGAAGGAGCAGAATTGGTGGCATGTATCGGTCTGACAGTGCTGGGAAACAGCCCAGAAACCTGTATGGTGTCTACAGAGTGTGTATTGTTATGCTGCAGCTCTGCAGGCTGCTGTCTCTGCTACTGACAGGGCAGACGGCCTATTGGCTGCTGCTCTCAGGTGCAGCCACTACACTGGTTCACAGTGGAGCAACAGAGGTCCAATCACAGATGGCTGTCCTGCTTCAGGACAAGGCAGGGAGGAGGAGGGAGAAAATAAAACACACAGCCTGTAACCTCACTGTAACACTTCCTGGAGCCCATTCCTTACAGACACACACGAAGGCAGAAAACACACAGGGAAAGTTTTTCATTCAGGTAAAATAAGTTTGACGAGCTAAAGGGGAAAGTGCAGAATGCTTTGAGTTAACTTCAATCATGAGAGCAAAAGATCCATTAAAAACACCTAATAAACACACCTATAAAATGCAGCTGTAATAGAGTACAGGCAGATCACATGGGCCACCAGAGCTGTAAATTCAACATGAATGTATCTATACAGTGAAGGACAGGGATAATGTGTTAACAGTGTTAACAGTAACCATCAATAATCAGGTCAGATGAGTGCTTTCCAAGCAGCCAAAACAACACATGCAACCAGTCATGAGTGAGTGGGTATGGCTGTCTGTGTGTTTGTGAGTCCTTCTTTTTGGGACAGTTTTGGTGCTGCAGCATGCTGAGCCGTCGCCCCCTCCTGGACACCGAGGAGGGAGAAGGAAGTCTATTGTGACCTTAGTCTGAAAGAGGCTGACAATAGCAACACAAACACACCGTAAAGCTGTCATCACTCAAAGTTCAATCCCTTTATCTATGGTGTTTTGATTTGGGTGTTTTTTTTCCATATGTACCACTACATCACACAGCAAAGTAGTGACACCCTCAAATTGACATATGTTTAGTGTTTTGGGGTTTTGTTATGCAATATTGAAGCTGTCAGAAGTAGATTTCCCCATATATCTGCAGAATTTTTAAATCATTGCTTTACTCAGTGTTGTTTGTTTGATCTTGCTGTGGATCAACAGGGATTGGATCTTTTCACATTATGAATGCATGTAATCTGCTACTCAGAATAACAGCCGATCCTCTTGCAGTTCTTGCTTTTCTTTTATTGTTTTCTGTTGATATTTCCATACTTTCGACCTACACAATACATCCATATCACACTTACAGCCTATACTTGAAGTATCTTTAGATTCCAGTGCAGATATATTTACACCATCGTTCAAAAGTTTGGGGTCACTCAGACAATTCCATGTTTTCCATGAAAACTCACACTTCCATTCATGTGCTAACATAATTACACAAGGGTTTTCTAATCATCAGTTAGCCTTTCAACACCATTAGCTAACACAATGTAGCATTAGAACACAGGAGTGATGGTTGCTGGAAATGTTCCTCTGTACCTCTATGTAGATATTCCATTAAAAATCAGCCGTTTCCAGCTAGAATAGTCATTTACCACATTAACAATGTCTAGACTGGATTTATCATTCATTTAATGTTTTCTTAATTAAAATAAAAAGTGCTTTTCTTTCAATAAATAAGGAAATTTCTAAGTGACTCCAAACATTTGACCAGTAGTGGTTCATGTGTACTGATGTCCAGCTCTCCTCCATCAGGCTCCACAGCTGCTGCTTCCGGAGCCAACGACCACTAGGTGGCACAAGTACTTATTTTAGAACTGTTGTATGACCAAAGACAGCCTATAATGCCTTGCATGACTATAACATATTGATTTAAAGGAGAACAAATAGAGCCTACACATTTTCTTTTACAGATAATATTGACTCACTCACTGTCACTGATCAAAATGTTGCATTATATACTGTGACTATCTGTATTGCACACAAAAACATTTTTTTTAAAATCAGGGAGTGACATTTTAAAAAATTGAAATCAATAGGTGAAATGCATTTTGACAAGAATTTTTTTTTAAATTAAGATGGCTGATTATAGACGAAAGAAGAAGAACAGAAAGATAAATAGGAAGTGAAACAACAGCAGCAATGACAAGGAAGTACATTTACAAAAACATATGATTTGGCAAGCAGTTTTAATAATCTGCAGAGGTGGTGTGATATGATTGTGTATATGTGTGCAAAGTGAAAACAGCTCAAAATAGTTCATATAATTGTTTATATCCCTCATTTGAAGCTTTCTGTTAACTTACCTTACCATTTCGAATTAGGAAACTCAACTAAAATCTTTGAAACATGTTCATACAAAACCAAAATTTTCTGGCGGAACTTTTTTTTCTCACTTTAAAACTGCTACCATACAATATAGCTCGATCTTTTGTCTAATGTGTGATTAAACCAAAAATACATCACACACTAAAACTGAAGAAGATGATGAGATGCAGTTGAAGGCCCAGAAACATCCTCATAACTGCACTTTGGGTGGAGATTTTTGAGTGAGTTTGTTCCTGTCATACTAACTAAAGGCTGGTAAACAGGAATTTTTGAAGAAGACATAAACATCCGGACAAGAGCTTTCACCTGAGTATCAGAGACAAGTCACTGACCAGAGAACACACAGATGAGACGATAAGTTAACTGTAGCTTAGCAGAAAGGACCAAGTTTCTTCATTTAAGGGAAAAGTTTGACCATTTACTGGTGTTGCAAGGAAGACTTTGTGCACTTCATGGTTGGTTTGTGCAACAGTGAATGAAACAGGCTGATGCAATCATGCAAAACACCTGCAATCAAACATGGTGATATAAACACTCAGGTGTGGAGGTGCTTTGCCCATCGCACACACAAGGAAATGCATCCTAACCCAAGAATATACAAGCCACTTTAGCTGTGGAGTGTAGTGTCATTTGTGGTTAGGAGTTGTATGGATGCAGATTAGCTTTATCACAGCCATACAGTAGTCTACATCAAAGCTCTGCCAAGTCTGTTCTCTCAGATTTCTGAAAAAGCCCATCAGAGAAAAAACATGTAACCAAAAATACATTTCCCTTTCCTTCAGACAACATGCTGAATAGGTCAGAGTTTTGAACCTTGCTGTGTAAGTGCCTATTTGCACACACTCTTGGTTGTTCCCCAGCATAAATTACAGCATGATTTGAAGAAAACATAACATGGAAGAACTCTAGGGAAAAGACTATGCATCATGGTACATCCTCCTATGACCTGCTGCTCTGGAGACAAATTACAAACTGAAAGATGCTGAAGGGAAAAGCAGTAAATCAGAGCAAAGCCAAACACGGAAGAGCAGCTAATGAAGTGGCTGGAGAGGGCCACGCCGGGCGACTTCCATCTTGTCATTCATTAAAAAGGAAACACAGAAGGTCCGCAATGAAGCAGACACCTTTCACCGTCCTAGATCAAACAGCAGCAAAAGCCTGCACCCGCCACTCCAAGCCCAAATTACAAATACAGTACCAGCCTGTTGTGCCTCCAGGTCACTGCGAAAGTGAGCTTTTGATCATGGCAGAGTCCTTGAGGATGTCTTTAAAGAGGACAGCAAGAGCAACTATGTGGATCTGTTCATATGACCCTGAAGAAATCATTTGCTCTGATGGCACTAAAAGGCCAGACCTCCACACACTGAGCTGACACAGAGATGAACACAGGAGATTAGCAAAGACTAACAGTCTCTGTCATGATGAACAGATGCCTGCGCCTAGTCAAGACACTGAGACTAAACCCACCAGCTCTTCTAAAAACATACAATCCCCCGACTCTTGTCCGAGCTCAGACGCATGTAAAATACACCCACGCCTGCTTAGATAAACTCTGAGCTGCTCCACAGACGTGCAGTGTACTCACACTGGAACTTGACTGATGCAGCTTCTTCTTTAGAAACAAAGACAGTATACAGTATTTGTAAGTGTTGTTCATTACTAACTGACATACTCGGCAGTTGTACACAGGTCGATTTGTGAATTTAGAGATTTTACTGTGTGTAATGTTTCTTTTTCCAGTCCTTTGACAGTTGGGCAAGTGAAGTTTCTGATAGTTTTACCAGTAATGTTGGACTGAAGCTGTTGTAATTCTCATAATGCTTTCAGTGACTTAAATCCACAGCACTGGAGTAATGCTCCACCAGTTCAATGGTACAGAGATTTCAGCTTAATTATTGTTCAGATTAGGTTGTACTGAATTGCAGACATTTGAATTTTCAGTTACGTCTGCAGAAGAGAAGCTGGAGTGATAATAGAGGCACCACTCTGTACCCTGGTCTGGCTGCTCTGCTTAAAATTAAAGCTGTTACACTTTGTATCAAAAGTGAAAAGTTTTTGACCCTTTGTAAAGCAAAGGAGCAGTTGGATGCATATGCACGCATTCCTACCAATGGTTTCAAACTCTTTGATCTACAGGTGGTAGAAATGTGTGGAGAAATGCAGCAATGCATGAGCAAAGATGGTGGAGAGGAAGACTAAGTGTTTTTTTAATAAGTTGACACTGTTGGTGGAGATCGAGGATGCTTAAAATGTATTTTGTATTTTAACACAGCAGATCAAACAACCATGTGTAATATGGAGATTAATTCCCATGATTTATCCCCCAGTTCACAGTTCAGCTCGGATTTCTGGAACATTTAGTGTTTGCAGCTCATTGTAGTGGTTTTAAGCCTGTTTTGGTTCAGTAACACTAGTGTTACTGGTGCAACTGCAGCAATAAAATTCATCATATCAACTTCATAAGTTAAAAAAAATGTCAAAAATGTGCTAATTTAAGATTCACAAATTGTTTTAATTTTAGTCTTCATTTTTTGACATTTTAATTTAGGTACATAATTTAAATTTTCAGTCACACTTAATTTGATTTTTTAGTCAAAAAGTGAGAGTAAAATTAGAAGACATTGTTATTTTGAACATTTTATTTTTGATTCAACTAGATTGGGCCATTTATTTGTTTCTCCAGTCCACGGTTGAAGTTCACCTGTTTTTCGTTGTTGAATTTCAAAATCAACAACCAAAACTCCTGTGTATATATGTAGCCCTCAGAGCAGTGTGCCATATAAAGGATATCACCTGTGGAAGCCAAACATCAGAGCAAGGGAGACAAACATAACAAAACAAAAAAGCTGCAAGCAGTGTATTGTACAGCACACAGAGGGTCAACTTTGTCCCAGCCTAAAGCTCAACAGTAAATGACCTGAATGTTTGAACCTGAGGGTTCAAACTATTCAGCCGCTGTAGAGACTCACTGTCCACCGTGACTCATCAGGACTGAGTCACTTCACTGAGTCGACTCACAATACCTGCTTTCACTAAAAATATTGTGTTCATCTGTGGCATCAAAGCTGCACTGTGTCATATACACTCATATGTATGTTTTAAACGCTAAGCAATCTAAATGCTAAAAAAAATTGGTGGAAGAGAAATTATACCACAGGTTCATTGTTTTAAAAGCATTTGTGCTGAAACTCTGAGTCTGTCTTCATAGCCAGAAGTAAACTGATAATTTAATCCTCAAAAGACATTCCAAAGAAACCTTGTAACATGAAGTGATCAGGTTCAAAAGAAGCAAAGATAAAGTGAATTTCTTAGACTAACCTCTGATGGTGCAGAATCTAAAGAAGGCTCATTTAAATATGTGTTTCCCATCTTGCAGGCAGCAGATATTTTTTAGAAACGCTGTAGACTTGCATATAAATTCACCAGTAACTACTTGGCTATAACAATGAGAGCTTTGTTTGTTCACTACTAGTAGTTTGCATGTCAATAACACAACAACACAAATATGATCTACAGATTTATTCTGACATATTTTGAATGAAATCACACTGATCCATTAGCCAGCCAAAGGTCTGTTTTGGCTGAGTAGATGCTGATCAGCTGAAGAAAGCATGGTGACTCTTTAGATAAACTATATTTTAAAAAAATGATAACTAACATGAATCAGTCACTTTTTGTATTCTTGGAGGAGATCATACATAAGGTCATAGCTACAGGGCAGTGTTCTGAAAACCAAATATATAATTATGCTATATAGTAAGTTTGCCTGACAGTTTATTTGTGAATTACTACTCTGTTTGGATCACGTCAGTTAAAGCAATGGAGTGAATAAATCCATCTCCAACATAAATTTCAGTCTTAAGTGCAAAAACTACTTTGAGTGTTGACTCTAAAAAATTCCATCAGTATGCAGGTTTCCCAGGGAACTAGTATTTTGAGAGAGCAGTAGTAATGTACATAAGAGGACCAAAAATTGGAAAATTACAACCAGCCATTACCTGCAGAAAAGCTATGAGTTCAGCAAGGTGATGTAGTAGTTTGGATCAAAAAGATGAGGAACCAATCAATCCTGTCAGACTTTGCAGACCTCATACCTTCCAGACAACACCCAGGGAAGAAAGGATGTGCAGTAAAAACGAAGGTAATTAACTGATTTTTCTATATAGTTAGTGCATAACATTCTCGGCAGCTTCATCACAGCTTCTTCTGATGTAACTCTAGGTCACACCTTTGGTGAAAATTGAATTCAGTATTTGACAATTAAAAGAGTAAAATAAAAGCAGGTAAATCGAGGTGAAAAGATTACATGGAGAACACCAAACAAAAAGGTGAACACAATATCCTGAAAACCTGCACAAATGTATATGTTTAAATTAAGTATTCATTAAATATTTATCTTAGTCTATATACATGGTCATTTTTATTTTCCAAATAGTAATTATATTTTCTGACCCAGGCTGGAGGATCAGTAAATGCACATAACAGTCCTAGATATGAAGGCATGCAAGCACAGAGTACATAAAGACACATGTCCACATCATCAGTGCTTCTCTCTCAGATCCCACACTCACAGGGTTTTCTCTCCTCCATGAGAACAAATGCTGAACAGAAGAGGGGGAAAAAAAGTCCTTTAGATGGCTGCTAACAGGTCACTCACACCCAATAAAAGCAGAGATATAGTGAAGTGCAGCAAGACAAAAGGCTGCCCAGCTTTTACCGCCAGCAGCAGAGTGAAGCTGGCAGAGTACAGCAGAGAGTACGGCGACAAAATCTCAGTCCCATTTAACTTTAATGACCCCCAAGCAAACAATGAAAAAGAACTGAGAGGAGCTTGTCCTTGTCACAAATGTTTGTGTTTTATGGGTTTGTCAAAGTCAAAGATACACTGCTGTTTCACATTTAGCTCCGAGGCTGTTACAGTGACAGAAGTCCAGCAACAGGGGGAGTTTTAAGGACACCAGAACCTGAACGTCTCAAAAAAGAAACCGGAAAGACAAAGATGTGAAACTTGCCTGAAGAGGCAAAAATGTTATTTGGTGTACTGGATCAAGATTACTGTAGACTTACATTAATGGCATGCCTGGCAGCACCTGCTGATCACAAGTGATGAACACTTTAGCATCCCAAGTTCATGAATTCAATTCACACGAAGTTCTGTTTCCTCCTGATCAGAGTCTATTGTTTAACAAATGAAAGTCAAATAGGAGCCAGTCATTTCTGAGCTACATCTGCTTTTAGACAGCCACATTAAAGGCAAGGGAAAGTCCAAATGTATCATTTCCACATTCTGCGCACATGGCAAAACCATTTCTGCACTAAAACACAGACTCTAAGGTCTGCTGTATTGATGATTTGGGAAGGAGGAAGACGGCATCGAGGGATTGTGGAGGTTCCATCATGGGAGGTCTGAGCAACAACGTCCACTGCGCTGGTCTCAGGCCTGTGAAGTCGGCAGGATAACCAGGTCCCATGTCTGCCCTGTCACATGTTCAGGGATCAGAGGAACTGGAGGAGCTGCAGTGTGTATGTGAGTGTAACTAAGACTATGGGTTTGACCAGATCTTGAACTGAGCAGCACATGATGCCCACATACCGCCAGCCAGGCAGCCTCTAAAGTCCAACTGGAATCAGCAATTGACCCTGACACTAATATCATCAAGCTGCGCTCCGAATTAAATGGTCACAGTGCAAACATGGCGCCCACTTCAAAGAGTCCAGGGGCTTACCTCTGAAAAACAAAGGGCATGACACTGTTTAAATACGAGCACTGGGGAACTAGTGAGACGCCAGAGCAGATGAGGTGGAGCATACAGAAAGAGGCCAGATAAACAGGAGCCCTTTTATAGAAGCTGTAACCTGACAAGTCTGCTTTTAGACACATTCAGTGCAGTTTCACACTAAAAAGCCAGAGCCTGCCACTGTAGCTTTATTTCTTTTTAGTTAATTTAACATTTGCATTATTATTGATCTAAAAAAGAACTTTATTTTGGAGTAGAGTGCTGCAAATAATGGTCAGCCTCATGTGGAATCTATCATCTGAAGTGTAAACCGTATTACAACTGCAATGCCATGTGAGTTTGCAAAAGTCAAACATTTTCAAATAATGCAACATGTGGTTCTGATAACCTGGAGTCATAGAATTTGATAAAGTCATTGTTCTGTGTTGTCACATGAATGGCATCGTGTTGTTGACAATTTTATTAAGATCATAACAATAATGTAGCAGACAATTGTAAATTAAAGTTCAGGTAAACCCTTGGTAAAACACTAGCTTAGACCTCAACAGTTATCCCAAAAAAATATTATCACATAACAGAAA
Source organism: Amphiprion ocellaris (assembly GCF_022539595.1). Taxonomy (NCBI): domain Eukaryota; kingdom Metazoa; phylum Chordata; class Actinopteri; family Pomacentridae; genus Amphiprion; species Amphiprion ocellaris. The sequence continues at coordinate 23,954,307 of NC_072772.1, read as the reverse complement.
CATTGATTTTATTTTATTAAAACCTGAATTTCCTTGCCTTTATTTAATTTTTTCCATCTCTTTTGTACAGTTTCACTGGAAGGTGTTGCCTTCACAGGCACACATTTGGTGACAAGTGACTTTTCCCTGGCAGGGTGAAGGTTTTTCTTCATCAAAGAAGGCAAATACTGAATACCCAGAATACCCCTCTGAGCTTGCATTGTGATATAGGGGATCTTTTTAAACTTGAAAAAATGTAGGGAAAAAGAGAAAACATACACTGAATTCACACAACATTAAGATTTTTTAGTTTGGACATCATATACTCTCTTCATTTCAAATACTTGTTTTCCCAATATTTTTTAGTAATCTTGGTTTTCAGTGATAGGTTCTGTTGGTGTGTGTTGATGTGATGTGAATGAAGAAACACTAAATCAGTTATTTTTTCTAATTTGTTCCTGACTTTGAGCATGCATCACATTTGCAATTTACTGTACATATAGATATGTTGTAAAACTGTTCTGCACAAAGGCACAAGCCTGAAAACCAACGTACAATGAATAATTTAGCCTCAGTCTGTTTCTACTCATATACATATCGATGTCATGTGTTTAATTATTATATCGACATAACTCACATTTTAACATGATATTGAATTTTAACAGTAAAAGCAAGAAAGTTTCACCTGAAACATTCTGACTATGTAATTTCACACAAGCCAAGCCCCTCCAGAAGCACACAGTATTTTTTCATTGAGCACATGCTGGAGTTACTTGTGATTTGAGAAATCTAATTTCAGATATCCACAGTTACAGCTAATCACAAACTTGAATTTATCACTGTGCATTAGATTAAAAGTAATTCTTACAGGTTTCACATGTGTAGACCGAACAGCAGATAATCCTCAAACACCTTTAATCCTCAGTGCAGTGTGTTGGCTTTGAGCGCTGTGTTGTGACCTCTGCAGCCGCTCCATCAGTTCACACATGCTAACAGTGTTTGGGAAAGTGCAGCAGTTTGTCTGCTGGCTCTTGATGGAAAGCGGGAGGACGTTGACTCAGTGTGGGCTGGCTCTCCCTCATGTGTGAAGGAGCTCTGTGGATGTGGTCCTCACTGTTTGCTCTGAGCTGTAGGTTAACTGCTCTGTGCTGAGTGTTCACACTCATTACTGTTGTCTGTGTAAGCAGAGCCCACACTGAGGATGAATAGGTTCAGCCACTCTGTAAGATTGTTTCAGTAGATTACAATTCTTATAAACTGGGACAATGTAGGGGTCTAAAATGTCTTTATGGATCTGTCAACTATGAAAATATTTAAAATATTTCAGGGGAATCATCTTTATTTTGAATACTTTGACTGATTCTTGTGAAAGAAGTGATTTTCACATATCTTCCAAGAATCATCTTTAGTCTGAATACTTTGATTGATTCTTGTGAAAGAAGTGATTTTCACATATCTTCCAAGAATCATCTTTAGTCTGAATACTTTGACTGATTCTTGTGAAAGAAGTGATTTTCACATATCTTTCAAGAATCATCTTTAGTCTGAATACTTTGACTGATTCTTGTGAAAGAAGTGATTTTCACATATCTTCCACTTGAGGCATAGATGCTTTCATTTAGAGAATCACCACAGTGTAGGAGGAACCACCCAGCCAACTTCCCAATGTGTCAAACCAATGTTTGTGACTAAAGTTAAATGCCTTTGCGGAAACCCAAACCACTGCTTCTACATTAATTGACCACAGAGGATTTAGGGCTGGATCTAATGTGACCACACAGCTTAATCCCTGCACATAATGAAGACGTACACTGTGACATGTTCCAAACAACACCACAACACATCATATGAAACTGGGAAATAAAATAGCAACTATTCCTGAAGAGGCTAATTGTTTTCAAGAAGCCAAGCGTTTAAAATGTGATTCAGTTGAACTTGAAAAGTCAAGTTCAACTGAATCACATTTTAAAAGCTTGTTCAGCATCCAAATCAATGAAATATTCAAGCATACAACTGTACATTTTCTCTGAATGCAAAGTGTAAAATCTCCAGGACTGTGTTAGAACCCTGCAGCACTAACAAAATGTCTGAGTGGCTTTTCCCTGAGCTTGCAGCCATGTTAATACTTTCTTTAAAGTCGACACAGATGAAAATTCCTAAAAATGCTATGAATTGTAACTACTGAGCTCAGTTGTCAACACATCATCTCTGCGGTCAACACTGTGTAACACAAGTGAGAACTAAGGGAAAAGCTAGAGGGCCTTAGGTTAGGTGTCAAATGCTCACTGTTCCTGGGCCCTAACTTATTGTACTGTGTAGCTCAGTACACACAGACAAATAGGAAGAGCTGATGGGAAAACTGACCATACACTAAAACTTGAACTTGGCTTGAACTTGGTCAGTGCAAGCAAAAGAAAATTCCAGGTTTTTGTGCTGCCTTGCAATACTGGATGTCAGAACCAAGCAGGTAGCAACATCTCACTAAAGGGTTGAATTTAATATAACAATGTAAGTAATCCTTAACATAAAGTAAGTGTCAATACTCATAGATGTATTCACACATTTAGACACATTTCTATGAGAACAGTTAGCTGACAGGGGAAGACAACACTCTGTAGATGTTAATGTTTGATATCAGTGGGATGAGAAACTGGCATTTATCCATCAGCTGTCGTTGTATTTGTTGTGTTGGGTCATCCTAAATGTTAAATGTAAGGCAGAATTGCTCCAGGATTACTAGAGGACTAGTGTGACACTAGCTTCAGTTTGTGTGTGACAGGAGTCAACCTGAACACCTGCCTCATGTTTGTACATTCTTATAAGGTTAGTATAGATCATTTTTTAAATAATTTTTAAAAATGTAAATTAATAAAATAGATTTTACAAGAAATGCAGTTGAAGCTGGACTGAACTTTAGTGTGTTATAATAAGTCTTGCATATTTCTAAACACAAAGGAAGTCATTTTACATCCATCCATTTTCTGTACACTGCTTTATCCTCACTAGGGTTACGGGGGGCTGGAGTGTATCCCAGCTGAGTGGACAGGTCACCAGTCTATCACAGGGCTACACATAGAGACAAACAACCACACTCACATTCACACCTACAGACTACTTAGAATCACCAATTAACCTCAGCATGTTTTCGGACTGTGGGTGGAAGCTGGAGAACCTGGAGAAAACTCACGTATGCACAGAGAGAACATGCCAATTCCATTCAGGAAGGCCAGGATGCAAACCGGAGATCTTCTAGCTGCATGGTAACAGTGCTAAACACAAAGCCACTGTGCAGCATAGCCATTTTCCAATGAATTTTTTAAAAAGGAATACATTTTAATTAAATATGCAAGAACATATAAAATGTTTCTACTAAAATCTGTAAATGATAAAACATTTGGTAAAGAAACCCCTTACTTTGTTACTTTATATTTAATCAAGTGTTCTGTAACACTGACACCTATCTGGCATTTATACCAAACAGCTGGAAATTCTGTTCAAAATTCAGTGTGTTCTGATTATTGTATCTGTTTTGTCACCCAGAGCAGCATGAAGGTCACACCACTGTAATCAACAGTGAGGCCAGTAAGCTATAGCTGTTTCTGCCTTATTATTTTTAATATCATATATGGAGCCATTATGCTGTTTTCCTTTTAAAAACTAGTCAATTGGACACCACCACCACAGTCAGCCAGAGACAATATTTTTCAAATAAATTGTGTGTTTACTACCAGCAATTGTCATTTCATATGACACACACCACAGTCATTGGTTAGAAAAGAGAAGCCTGTTTTTGTGTGCCACCTTGTGCAAAGTGAGGCCTCTTGTTCTTAATATTACTGGTGGATTACAACGTTAAATCTGTTGCTATTAGCAGTGTGTCTGTGCCATAGAACAACAGAATGCTTGACGGATATGAAGGTTTGTATTGTTGCTGTTTTATTATTTTATCATATTACAGTAGTTTAGGTGAAGACCTAACTGATGTAAGTTTAAAGCTTCATCCTCTTTCACTCTGCTTTGGTCCCCACTATCTATTTAGACAAATATATTTCTATTTAGCTGCTAAATGCTTTATTATGTTCACAAGCTTGTCAGTAATGTCTGTTCACTGTGCTGGACAAGTAGCTAATAGTGGGCTGTTAGAGCGTTCCTGTTGAAATCAGCTACCTGCTGCTACTAGAAATGATATGAAAGAGAGCGTTAGGAGGAACAAATAAGTAGCAACTTTGAACTGAAAGATGCTGAAAGGTTCTGTGAGGCTGAGAGGAAATGCAGACTTGGGTGATAACTGTCTGCAAGCGACACATTTCACATGTTTATTTGATGCATTGTTCACTCATTGTTTCTTACACACAAAACACACTGAAAAGTAGATTTCATGTTTTTTGTTTTTTGTTTTTTTTAGTTTAGTCAACGCCTTCAAGGCAAACCAGAGAATGCGGAGAGGACTGAAGAGATGCTCAGGCCAGATCCTCAACAACCATGGTGTTCTGAGCCACTGCATTGTGATACGTGCTGCAGCCTGCTTGTGCAAAGAACTGGAGGTCAGCCATGAGCAATAATACAGTGGAGGCCTGAGGAGGGGTAGTTGAGGCAGAAATCTCCACCTTGACTGTGACGCCTGAGCATCAACATTGGCCAGGAGAAGTGAAAATGACCAATGAGTGATTAGAAGGGAAGCGGTGTTGGAGAGCGGGGAGGGGAGGGGACAGACACTGGATCCAGCTAATCAGAAAGCAGTCTCGGCCGCCGCCATTTTGACTGAGGAAGAAACACAGACGGCGAGAGAAATGTGTTCCGCTGGCCAGAGACTCCCCTCCGCCTCCCCCCAACTCCCCCACCTCCTGCCACTTACACAAGAAAAAGTTTTGCCAGGGAGAGAAAAGGTCAGACTCCCACCCCAGTTAATCTGACACCCCCTCGCTGCTTCAAACACAACACCAGCAGCAGCTACGCTTTAACAGAGTCATATCGACGCAGGGCAACTCTCTGAAGATGAATCACATTATAATATCCACCTGACAATCACAGGGTGACAAACAGATTATGAACAAGGAGCACCTGCAAGTTAAATTTCCTAATGGACAAAATCACGTAGCTTATGTCTAATATGAAGCAAAATACTGATTCACAATCTGAAAATAGTCTCATCCTGAGCCCTGAAGCAGCAGAATGACCTGGTTTTCAACTAGGGATCATCTAATAACAGCAGTGTACGCAGTAACACAGCAGAAATAAAGCAAATGGAAAGAAACGGAAACAGGGCTTTAGTGTGTGCAATCAAATCCAAAACAAATGTCTGGCATCTTTCGTGCTGTAACTGAAGTCCAATATTTCAGATTTAATACAAACATTATCAATAGGAAATTAACACACTTTGTATCTCATTCCACTGTTCTAAATAAAAACCTCACAGAGTAAATCCCTTGAAGTTCATTAAGTCAGAGACATAAGTTTCCAAGGTGCCTTAAAAATGGAAGTTTACTTTGGTCAAACATTTCTTTTAAAATACATGTGAGTTGTGCTAAAATAAATAAAGCAAGTTTAATAAACCGAAAATATTAAGTTGAATTAACTAGTCTCATAGACAGTGGAGACAGACAGACTTGCTTTCCTTTTAGGTTTTCTAAATTTAAAGTTTCTTCTTGATTTAACTTTGGAAACTTGCAGTCTCAGCAGTTAAAAGGAATTTCAGTACAAAGACTCTGAGTGAGGCAGAAAAATGACAAGTATACAAGTGCTGGCACTGAATTCATTACTAACCTTTTTATTGCAGGGTTAGAACGGTTGTTGTTGATTATTATGAAAAGAAACAAGCATAGCTTTAATTAACAGAGACACACAGAACAAGTTTCCACCATGTCTTAAAATGACTTAAAATAAAGAGAGCTTTAATTCTTTCAATGCATTCTAGGAGGTCTGCTTAAAAGCTAGTTTATTTATATATATATATATATATATATATATATATATATATATATATATATATATATATATATATATATATATATATATATATACAGTAATTAGCAAACATGACTAAATTCCTTCATGAGTTACTTCAATGTACATTTTGGTAATTATTTTCAGTAATGTGTAGCCAAAATTAAATTTGGTTTTTCTACAACCTTGTTATAAGAAAAAAAATCATTTCATCAATCTAATCAGAAAAACTGGCAATGCTGCAGACCATGAAATAACCAGAAAGTTGCTTATTTGCTCAAATATCTTGTGCCGTCCTCTCATCACTATGTGTAAACTGAACAACAAAGGTTTCCTTTGTTGAAAAAAACGCCCAGTTTTATGTTTGGTGACACTTTGTGTGAAGCTGGGATGAGGTTTAATATCAGTTTTAAAATGTCAGTGAATTTTCTCAGTCCAAAAAGCAAAGGACAATTTATTAGAAACATCCATCCATCCATCCATTATCTATACACCGCTTATTCCTCACTAGGGTTGCGGGGGGTGCTGGAGCCTATCCCAGCTGACTCAGGTGAAGGCAGGGGACACCCTAGACAGGTCACCAGTCTGTCGCAGGGCTACATATATAGACAAACAATCACTCACACATTCACACCTACGGGCAATTTAGAGTAATCAATTAACCTCAGCATATTTTTGGACTGTGGGAGGAAGCCGGAGTACCCGGAGAAAACCCACGCATGCACAGGGAGAACATGCAAACTCCATGCAGAAAGATCCCGGGAAAGCCGGGACGCGAACCAGGGACCTTCTTGCTGCAAGGCGAAAGTGCTAACCACTACGCCACTGTGCAGCCCCTAGAAACATTAAAACTTAAATAATTAGGCAAAATTCTATTTCCAAGAAAATAGCAAATTATTACCTGGTCACTGTTGCACAGTTCGACATGTAGCAAGCATGGGGCACTGAGAGGAACTCAGATTATTCATTTATACACCCATACACATAAAAATACAACACCTATTATTTAATTTAAAATAGTTTGCAGTTAGAGATTCAATAGGTGACACACTGAAAGAGTTGATTCTCATTTTAGTTGCATGTGCATTGTGTTTATTAGCCTGAACTTCTGTGAGCACATAATAGCAGCTGATGGGAGGTTTAGTATTCTGGGCTGTAACATGATCTATTCTATGGCATTGAGAGAAGAGCTGAATACTGCTGTTGCTGTTCGTTCCAGTGATCACCTAATGGAAGTTATGTTTCCCAGTCCAGCACTGGTGTCAGACTGACTGCAGCTGAAACCTCCTCCTGCTCCAACCACGTGACGGTGGGAGTGTGTGGAGGTTCAATTCCCTTCCAAGAACCTCAGCTCAATTTTGCTGCTATAAAAAAAAATCTAACTTTTTGATTGCAGCAGATCGTTGCAGAGGCGCTGCATGAGTGTTGCGGAGACTGAGATCCCCCAGTGGAGAGCAGACTGCAGGAGCACAGGGGTGAGGCTGAGCAGGCAACAGGTAAGAATGAATGAAAACTCCTATTCGATGTAAAATATGAGCACGAAGCCCCATTTTCTGCTTCGACTGCTGCTTGTGGGGAAACAGTCACACCTCTTGTGTTTCCTGCAGTGAATCCCACGCAGGCTGTGGCCTGATGAGCATTGCGCACATGATGTCGAACTTGCATGTAAATATTTAGTTTTGCTTTTATCTCATGACCTGCCACATTCTCCGACACTGTCAGATGTTCAGCAGACTTTACAGGCTCTGAAGGGCCTTAGAATTTAGTGTAATTGCTTTCTGGCTAATTGAACTCATTGTGTAGTTGGCTCTGACTGAATAAGGGCGTTTGATGAGATACAAGCAGTCACATCATAATGAAGCTGCTGCAGAATTCTGCGGTGTGGACAGACACTCTCCGGGCCCTAGTTCTATCAACCAGCACACAGTAATGCAGAAGGCGACAAATATGAAAAGAATGAAATAAAATGAGTTGAGTTGGGATTAAATTCAACAGAGGATGTGATGTTTAGCGTGGCAGTGAGCAGGGTGAGAATGAAGCAGCTGCAGCTCAGTGCGCTGGGAGCAGTTGGAGAAAGTTGAGTGTCTGTCAGCAGCATGATCAGGCTGCTTGGAAAGGCAGCGGAGCAGAGCTGCAAACACACACACACACTCAGCCAAACGGTGACAAACGGTGGCCGTTCATTCGCTCATGTCACCAAGCAGATATGTAAGCCACGCTGGCACCTGATTTATTGATGCGCTGCAGACTCACGCTTCATTTACCGCAAAACCACAGACATATATTTCACCTGTGGATACAGCGAGGCCTCCGCGGCTCCATCCACCGCTGGAGGCTGCAGGAGGAGGCTGCTGGGCTAGTGTGTGCGGGCGGACACACACACACTCTGTGTCACAATATAACCTGCTCCTAGTGAATGTGGTTTTAAAGTGGTTTTATATTTACACGGCTGTCCGTGGAGCGCATCCAGAAGAAACTCAACTGCGTAAAAGTGCCGATACTTTCTTTTTCTTTTGTCCTTTTCTTTTCTTTGTTGTTGTTATTTTAAAGTTAACAAATGTCTAACTAACCACGTTTTTTATTTACTGTAAATCTGAATATTATTTTAGTAGTTTTGTTCTATTGGTTTGGAAAAATAACGATGTCCAAAGGCCCAGTTTTAATAAAAGAGGTTCAGAGACGAAGTTACTTCTGATCACATTAAAGAGCTAAAGCCACAGCCTGTATATACACACACCAGTGTATGGTTAAAATGCAATAAATAATCCGTGTTTGTTAATGTAACACGCTGACTGGGAGCACTACATATGGACGTATTGTTACTAATATATCAGTAACAGTCTGCTCCACTGGGTCCCGACACTGGATATTTGTTTCATTAAAACTTTTTAATAAACGAGATGTTCTCATTCTAATCTACTTAATCGCATATTTTACTGAGACGCATCCGTCTGTATTATAATTAGTCTAATATGGCTTTTAATTGTTTAATTGTGTTTCTTCCGCCGGTCACAGGCCGGTGTGTGATGGACAGACGGGCAGAATAATTTTTTTTACTGGGGTTGCGGTCTTTTGAGTTTTGCACTCTTTGTATCTTTTAGATTTCATGTTAACTACAGTTATTTCACGGATTCTCTTCGTGCTGCTCGGAGAATATTTGCTTTAGTTTATATCAGTGTTTTTGGGGCAGATCCTGGGGTGGCGCATTGGGAAGCATCCTTCCTAGAACCATCCTAAGGTTTGTGTTTTCACTGAATTAATTAGTGGTTGTTGGACTTAGTTTTGCATTTTAGCCTCATCTAAAACAGTGAGCAGTGTGTCGGCATCAGTTCAGGGGATGCAGTACGGCCTGTGGAGCTGAGCTCATGATGTGTTCAATGTTTCCAGAAGATTAATTACTAAAAACGTCTCCATTAAACGAAAGTAAAATTGCACAATGGTTGTTGATGCGGGGCTGAGAGGTTCGATAGTTGATGCAGCTGCTGGCGTTGGGAGTGTTAATGTGCAGTGAGGGGTTGTTGCTGAACAGTCAGCGGGGATCAGAGGAGTCTCCATGCGCTCAGGAGGCTTCTGTTCCCCGCCACAGCTCCAGGAGCAGCCGGTGTGAGAAGGAAGTGGGGACAGATCACTCTCTCCCTGCTGCTTTCACACGTCAAGGGGGCTGAGCAACCCTGTGTATAGCAATGTGTGTGTGTGTGTGTGTGTGTGTGTGTGTGTGTGTGTGTGTGTGTGTGTGTGTGTGTGTGTGTGGTTCCAAGAAAACACCCAACTGAGTTCCCCCTTCAGAGCTCAGAGAGCGCACTGCACAGGCGCAGAACGCAGCTCGGCGCTGGAGAAGCTGAAAGGCACTAAGGCAGCACAGCCGACCGACACACCGACACTTCCCAGCGGACAGCGGCCGCCAGAGTCCGGCTGGAGAGCAGGCAGGTTTAGTGGAAGTGCGCTGCGGGGAGAGAACACCCCGCTGCTGCAGGCCGAGGACCGAGCTGCGGTGCGCGGGATGGATTTAAGCAGATGATAGCTGACTGACTGAGGTACAGAGACGCGGCTGCGCTGCTCATTAGCTGCCGTGTTAATTGATTATCTGCTGATGCTCTACTTGCCTGTGAACAGCGAAGTGTGTCTGAGGAGAGGGAGGCTTAAAAACACACGCTGTCATCCTCCGTGGGTCGGTGATTAGAGCGTGTTCTCCCAGATCCAGCCTCAGAGAGGAGATGACAGCAGAGATGCAGCGGGAGGCTGTTTACTGAGGGACTTTCCTCTGTGCACATTTATTAGTACTTCTTTTAGTTTTTATCCTTTTTTACAGTAATCATATAATCCATACATATATGCTATGTTTTATTTTAAAAATATTATTATAACAACTTAATTTATAATATTAATAATTATTTATCATTATTTTTGGAATAATTCAAAACAGGATACGCTAAAGTTTCGATTGCTTAAATATTGGGCTGCGTTTAGACAATAACAGAATTGAAAGTAGATAAATAATGACGTAAATGTTATAAATATTAATTAAAAGTTATAATTCACAGCTACATTTTATTTCATTTGATATTTTTAATGGATGATGATGATGATGATTCTTTCCATGTTGGTTTTCTTACATTGTCCTCAAGCACTAAGGTGTTAGATGGTTGTTTCTCTGGACCAGCACCTCTGTGGCCACTCTGGGAGCTTCTGTGGCAGCAGGGCATTGCTTTTTATCTTGAGAATTTTTTAAAATGTTGTTAGATTGAATAGCAAACATGCTTTAATTTATTGTACATTTTTCCATTTGATATTTTTCTGTTAAAGGAGTTTATGTTTCTAGAGGCAGCAGCTGAGAGGTTTAAATATTGCCAGACTGTGCAGCTGATTAAAGCAGATGAAAGATCCATTTTCAACTGTTTTATTTACATATTTATCATGTAATATTGTTGGTTATTTAGATATAAAAGCCTTCACTGCTAATCCCCAGGCCTTCATGCTCAGGGACACAAAATGGCGGCAGACTGAAATTTATTAGCCTACATCTGTCTCACACACTTAACGCGCCTCATATCTTAGAAACAACACACATACACAACTCACAGGTTTTCTTTGGCTTTTGGCATTTCTCATTTACAACTCTTTGCTGCATTTTGTGCAGAGCTCTGGAAAGGATTTGAGTAATATGGTCAGTGCAGAATATCATGCACACTGGTGGCCACAGCGCAGGATTTCCACTACCTGCATGGGAAATAAGAGAGGAGCTTTACAACACTAAATATGCCAAGGAGCTATTGTTTTAAACCTTTTCTCAATGTGCAAGTTCTCATATTTATTCCCTGGAGTATTCAATATTTGCATAGTAAAGTATTTGTGACACTGTTTATTGCTGCTTCTTCTCTTTCTCCAAGTGCACTGTAATGTTATTATTATCAGCAGATTCATTTACAGCAAACACTCCTTTCAACACAAGCAGCAGCCATAAACCAGACTCCCTTTAGGATTGTACACATTGAAAAAGAACCATGCTGAAAATATAACTCAGAGATATCAGGATTTAGTTTTTAGTTCTTTACTTTTTAATGGTGTTATCTTTCCATGTGCAGACATACATGTCCAGAATATTTGTCAGATTGGCTGTCCAGGGTGGCAGAAACAGGGTTTGGCTCAAGCTGCTCAGTTAAACAGGTCTAGTGAAAGGATCAGACTTGTACTGTAAAAAAGCCTCTGTGGCTGTTTCTCTGTCAGCTCTTATCTTTATTAGCTTTCACAAATGTCTCCATCAGTTTACACTGGACGCCGCCTCTCCACTTTCATGGCTAAGAGAGTGGCCGTTCTGTGTTTACAGGCACACATCTCCAGTGTGCAACCCTGAGGAATGAACCGCTCTGGGCTCATAGGTGCAGGGAGACGGGAGCAACAGGTTTCAAAATGGTATACTTTGAGCAGTTTTTGCCTTATTTGATCACAAAATTGGTGCTTAATATAACTGGGATCACTATGAAGTTACAGGAGAGTGATGAGGACTTAAAGTCAATCTGAAATACTGCAGCTAAAACATGATCTGATAGACAAAGTGTAGTTAACATGTCAGTTTGAAGTGTTGTAATGCTAATAAATTAATGCAACAAAAAACATTTTAAATAAAACACATGTGACTGAGGCTAAAATAATTTAGTTCATCTATCAGCAGTAGTTCCAGCATCATTGTGAGCAGCATTCAGAAAACAGTGTGTTCAGTCTGGATGACACCCTGGAGGGACGGAGGCAGACATGAAGCTCGTAGCAGCAGGAAGAGACACAGACACAGATGGAGGTTATGAAGCAGTGTGGAAGACAGTCTGCAGTGATTCTGCACATGTGACAGACAGGGGGACATATGACCGTCAGCGTCATGATAAACACATTCTCCATAGTGACTCACATGTTAGTTTCACCTCACTGAACTGGTCCTGTTAACAGCAACAATCCTTCCTCACCGTGATTCATGTTTGAATCAGGATTCAGATTATTGTCTCGGTTTTTCTGTGTATCACACCAAATCACAGACATTCTTTTACCAAGCTGCAGCTGCATTTTTACTATGGCTGTGATCACTGTACAGTATGTCAGTGTGATTTGCTGCCGAGGTTTTGACACAGAGTCTCGTCCTGAGCCTTTGACTCACTGACCGCCTGTCACAGAGCTAAACAGTTCTGAGACTGTATGGGTTCACATGAGACCGTCACCACAGGATTTACTGATCTATGATTAACAGGGAGAAAAATCATATAAACGATATATAGAGTTTTTTCTTCAGTCTGAAATATTCACCTATGATTTTGCCATATATTTACTTTTCAGCCAATTTTATGTCTTCATCCAATAATAATAATAATCTAAATAGCTATTTTCCAGCTTCAGTGCCTCTGGCAGACTCTCTAAACAACAACAGCAGCTGGTACCTGGACACCCTGTACAATCCAAACAAATGACCTCGTCCTCACTGAAGAAACATACACACTAGTATTACAAACATACGGTGATGCCGCTGAGCAGAGAAAGCAGTTCACTGCATTTTTATGTCAACTTTTAAAACTGAGACATTTCTAATTCTTCAGCTTGGCTCTTGTTTTTATCAGAACAGCTTAGCAGCAGAGACAGAGTAAGAAGTAAGACAGGCTTTCATTTCATTTTTACAAACTACAATCAAACATTTCTAATTACATTCAAAGGCCTACTGAAAATTTGGGAGATTATGGCCAACATCTGCAGGGCAAAATTTTACCTTTACATTAGCGGCATTAAACAGAGGATGTGACATGACCATGTGTTGCATGTGTGTGTAAAAAACCTGGCTGGAGAAAAAAGGAAGAATTATCAACTGGATTGTAGATTTATTGTCACTGAACAGAATGGAAGTGTGTTCAAACAATGATAAAATTAGCTGTTTTAATCTGGAGTTTAAGTAAAATGTTATTGTAGAGCTAATAAATATAGAGTAGTTATGTAGTAAGACAGCAGATACAAGGAGCACATGGGATCAGAAAAATTATTTAATCAGAGTAGTTAATAAAAAATACATATTTTAAAAAATATTAAGAATTAATGCAACTAAAAATGCTTATTTACAGTAATTATTGCACAATTAGGTGAAGGGGAATTTTGACATCTTAGACTTTCACAGTTGGTTTAGTCCTCCCGATACAAGGCAACAAAAGGGTAACAGCAGGAGTCTTCTGTACAAGCTGTATGCTGCATATGTGCATTTGAACACAACTTGATGACAGTGAGGCACCTATTTACAGATTTAACATTATTTGTGGAAAGTGTCCCACACAAGGTCTAATGCACTTATCTCTCTGCTTTTACATGTCTGACTGCTGAGCATTTTCCTGATCTTGCAGAGATGCTGCAGGAGAAGGCTTCGGTTGTGACGGATGAACGTATGAGCCAGGTCCAGACCGGTGGGGACACAGATCTCCTTCCAGACCAGTCACGGCTGGGCCTGTCCACAGCTCCCCCTGTTCCCAGCTCCAGTGAGCCTGACCAGGTACACATGGAGGTAGCTGACAGTAGTTTATAGACTGCTAAATAATGGAGGAAATATTTTCTTTCTTTCTCTCTTTCTTTCTTTCTTTCTTTTTCTCAGTTAAATAGGATGACAGTGTTGATGGAGATATAAACTCATTTGTTAGCAAGAGTGTAACCAGTACCGACTGTACCTAAAGACGGTCTAATGAATTCTATTTGGAATATGCTTTTAAATACCTCCATTAGAAAAATGCTGGAGTAAATTTTTAATTTAACATATAATTCAAATGATTTTACAAGCTGCTTTGCAGTGAGTTTACCTGCAAATATTATTATTAAGGCTAATATTAAGACAAATTAGAGTTTATTTGTATGGGTGCTTTGAGTTGTGTTGAGTGTAACAGTGATTTCTGCTCGGTTTCAGAACATTGAGAACATTAAGGTTGTTCTTCATGAGAGGGAGCTGTGGAAGAAGTTCCATGAGGCCGGCACCGAGATGATCATCACTAAAGCAGGGAGGTTAGTGAAGGAAAGTGTGTTACATCAGTGTGTGTGTGTGTGTGTGTGTGTGTGTGTGTGTGTGTGTGTGTGTGTGTGTGTGTGTGTGTGTGTGTGTGTGTATGTTCTAACATGGTGGTATTGCTCATCATATAATTCTATTATTAGAAACTGACTAAGCACCACACTGTAAAAAAAAAAAAAAAAAGCCTACGTGAAAGACTTACATTCAACAATACACATAATAGCGCCTGAGATTGTTTTATCATTGTGGATCTAGTAATATTATTTTTTAATTGTTAATGTTTGAAAACATAAGGAATATATTAATAATACAATGGTGATATTATGTATTTTAAGGGCTGTTTTATAGTATTTTTTTTAAATCCATCATTTTATGATGACCAAATGTTTTCTGTGTAAAATCGCAAAATCTAAAGTTACTAGTAACTATAGTCGCATAAATAAACTAAAGAAGTGTCTTAAACCTGTATTTACCTACAATACAGCATGTATTGCAGCATTAATACTAGAGTTTATGAATATTATTTAGTGATGTAGTAGCTTGAATAAGTCTTCCTGAAAGAAATCAGTTTCACTGAATTATTCATATAATTGTTAGTCACGTAGTATATTAAAAGCTGCTCATATTCTTCGGTGCAAAAAATGAAAAGTGATATTAAGTGACGGATTCGTTATACAAAATGACTACTGTACCTTCTTGCAGTCCAGTGTTCAGACAGCTAATAGTAACATATAGCAGTTATAAGTTTGTCTTTCAGGAAGAGGCAGAGAGTTCCTGCTGCAGTGGCTACATAATTGAAAACACAAATGACTGCTCGGCTTGTTGGATTTAATGCGACCCGAGGATTAGATAGTGAGGCCTTTGGACATTAACCAGAGAATGAGTACACTCTCAAATCAACCTCCGCCTGTCATTCCTCATGGGATGGTTTTTTTTCCAGTAAAAAAATGTAAAAGGTCACCACATTTTTTCTTTAATGCTACATAACCATAAGAGATGGGCTTTCCCTTGTCCAGCTGATAAGTGGGCTCTGAATCCTTAAAGCCCTTTGAAGGGCTGAGCAGTGGTGTAGCTGTGCAGCTGTGCTGGGAAACCTGTCTGGGTTTACCTGCAGTCAGTGTGCAGCAGACAGGCTGAAGGTCACTGAAAAGCTGCCATCATTCTTCAGGAGTAACAGCTCTGAAAATGAAAATGATATCAACACCAGACTGAATTATTCAGGCACGTTATGAATGATGCATGTAGAGCTGCTCGCTGTGCCATCATGGTAGAAGATATTTGGTAATGTTGTAGCAGGCAGCACGGTGTAGTCTCCCAGTAAAACACAGAAGAACACTGTATTAGATGTGGCATTTGAGATGACAAGAAAATGTATCTAACAATCTAAAGTGGGCTGAGATTGTCCTCGACTGCCTCACTTCTGAAACACATTATCTGCTGGATAGTTTGATTCAGTCAAAGCTGTGATCTCAGAGCACAACACTGACAGATTTGTCTAGTAACTGGAGTCAGATAATAAATCATGAAACAGAAGCCAAATTATTTAGGAGACTTAATTTTTCATTTAACAGACTATAACACTGTGTAGAAAAATAGAGAAGATTTTTTTTAAAGAACATAGAAGGACAAGGTAGACTCTGAGAAAAATCTGCACAAGAGAGAGGCCTTTAAAACCATGGTATGAAATGCAATTTGACATGAACAATATGAAGCATGGTGTTGATTGATTGAGTGAAATATCTAGAAAAAAAACAGGAGCCACAGTCAGCTTAGTCCTAAATAATAAAACAGGACTAAGAGCCTATAGCCTGAAAAAGCTGCTATCACGGCTGCAGACTCTTCTGCCAACAATGCTATAAAGCTGATATACATCAAGCACAATGTTTACCATCTTTGTTCAAAGTCAAATTCAAATTTATGTATAAAGCACATTTAAACAGAACAAGACTTGAACCAAAATACTGTGAAAGTGAAACAGCAAACCGTGAAACACTCCAAAACACGATACCTTGAGACAAATCTGAAAAACAAAGAACAAGAAGAAAATTTAAATTTAAAAAAAAGAATAAAAAGTGACAACACAATAACAGATGAGTCAGGCTGTCCGGCTCTATATAAATCAAATGCCAACAAGAAGAGGTGGATCTTCAGCAGGAACTTTACAGTTTCTAAAGTCTGAGCAGGTCTTACTTGAGACGACAAACTGTTCAAGAGATTAGGAGGAGCCACTGAGAAGGCTGCATCACCATCTGGTTGGCTGATCTCATTGGTCGAACCATGATGATTGAAAAGGTCTGCTAAATCTGGTGGCACCAACCATTTAGAACCTTAGAAACAAACATAAAATCTTTAAAACAAATCCTGAAACAGTCATAGAGCCATAATTTATCCTTATTCATGTTTTTTTTTCCAACAATCAATAAATAAAAGCAAAAATCACCACTACATGATGTCAACACAATAACAGAAAGGTATTCTGTATTGGCTCTTAAAATGGCTGTCCAGCACAACTATTCATCATTTTATCTTATATATTGTACAGCTGCTGAGGTCTCATCTTAGACACCTTCCTCAACCTGTAAGAACTTTTTTTGCCTTCTCTTTGGATTTGTATGACAACCTTCACAAGGGTCCATGATGTTGAGCACAGAGAGGGCTCATGCACACACCACATGTAAACAGTCTGTTTTGCATCTTGGCCAAGTCATGCCAAGAATTTAATAAGTTCCTCTGACACCGTGTTATCAGACAAAAATAATGTGCAGACTGAGCCTAGCATTGCCTGTCAGGCAGGTGGTGGCTAATGTCTGACTGAATCACTGTTATGTATAGTACATAGATGAAGCTTCCTCAGGCGTCACACTTTATGTTTCACAGTTTTGATCCTTTGTCTCATATAGCACAATATAACACTGTGTGTTTGAATGGCCAGTTTAGAGCACTGTGATGCTAGCAGCTAAGTGCTCCTCAGAGACCAACAAGCATCAGCAAGAGAACAGGTTCAGCTCTGGAGTTATTTCTGCAGGACTGCCTGTCATTTACACTTCAAATATCATCACCA
Source organism: Amphiprion ocellaris (assembly GCF_022539595.1). Lineage (NCBI taxonomy): Eukaryota > Metazoa > Chordata > Actinopteri > Pomacentridae > Amphiprion > Amphiprion ocellaris. The sequence goes on along the minus strand of NC_072772.1, from coordinate 23,936,812 downwards.
TCAGCAGCTCAGTGTGGAGATACACTACTGTTCAAAAGTTTGGGATCACTTAGAAATGTCCTTATTTTTGAAAGAAAAGCATTTTTTTTTCAATGAAGATAACATTAAATGAATGATAAATCCAGTCTAGTCATTGTTAATGTGGTAAATGACTATTCTAGCTGGAAACAGCTGATTTTTAATGGAATATCTCCATAGGGGTACAGAGGAACATTTCCAGCAACCATCACTCCTGTGTTCTAATGCTACATTGTGTTAGTTAATGGTGTTGAAAGGCTAATTGATGATTAGAAAACTCTTGTGTAATTATGTTAGTACATGAATGAAAGTGTGAGTTTTCATTTAAAACATAGAATTGTCTCAGTGACCCCAAACTTTTGAACCGTAGTGTAGATGGTGGTGGAATAACACTACTAAAGATTGATTTAAATTTAAAGTATGTAGTAGGAATTTCTGACCTTTTTACCTTATGATCCCTTGAAACACAGCAGGGTCTGCTTGTAACTCCATAGACTTTATGTTGACCACAGCTTATTTTGTAAGATTATTTTTTGGCTTCATTGAGCCATAAAGACGGCCCTGACAAGCAACAGCTGAGCATGTGTGTTGCATACATTAACAAGGAGGCAACCACTTCCTGTGTTTATGATCCTGGAATGTACGTTCTTTAATGATGTGCCCAGTATATCACAATAATTTAGATCCACATACACCACATATAAAACAAAATGTAATTTTTAGAACAGAATCACTACATTCAACCTTTTGGATGCCTCTGAATACTAGTTTTAGGGTCTACATAACCAATAGAGAGGATAGACTAAACTACAATAATACAGCCCACATTGTAAAAACTGAATGAAACTGTAAATAAAGATAGAGGGAGGTGATGAGTTGTGTGTGATAGAAGATGGTGTGGAAAATATGGTGTCAGGAAGGTCATAAGCAAACATGGAGCAGAACCAGCAGTAACAGTGAGGATCTACAGGGTGCTGATGTGAGCAGTGAAAACTGAGACACACATTATATGTCAGAGTGCCAGTTTAAGCTGCAGACAATCAGGATTACTTTTTCTTTGTCTGAAACCAACTAAAATTCCTCAAAACTTTGTGCTTATAGAATGTGTTTTTAGACGACTTTAAAAGTAACACCAAGAGTCCTGAAAATAGGTTTCTAATGAACCCATCAACACTGACAAATAAGGTGCTCTTCCTGTCGCACAATAAAACTGTTAGACACACCTTTAGGATCAACTAAAAGACAAATTTTGTAGATTTTTAAAAAAGATAATTTAGGCATTACAAATGTGACCTGATATTCATATTTTTTTCCATTTTTCCTTACTGATTCTACTGTTTTCTTTCTAATTGTGTTAGTAAGAAAACAGTGAAAGCAGGCAGCAATAAAATAGAAACAGTGGCTGAGACAGTCAGTGAAACTAATGTACCAGTGTAGAAGTGTATTGCAAGCTGATCAGTGAGGGATCCATCTGTGTTTCCTAAAAGGGGAGAAGGACTGGCTGTGAGGCTCCATACTGTAACACCAGTGTGGGTGCTTTGAGGATGGGCCTAGTGTGTCACAATTATTCAGATTTTCAATGAAGTTGCATCACATAAAAAACAAAGTGTTATTTTTATACCAAAATCACCACATTTAAACACTCCAGTAAATGTATTTTTGTGCATTTGTGGCTAGAGGCATGTTTTCAGCTTGGCTGTCAGTCCATCACATTCTGAGGAACATGATATATCTTGATCCCTGCAGGAAATTTCTTAAAATTTGTCACCCACTTGGACTCAACAGCCAAATTCACTGTGACCTTACAAAGCTTGATTCTGGCCATAACTCAGGAATTCTCACATACATTATGACAATATCCAACAAATGTCTGATAGGATGAAATGTTGAAGTGATGGTATTTTATATTCAAAAAGTCAAAGGTCAACTTTATTGTGACACTAATATTTTGTAAAAACACTTTTCTGGCTGGTATTAAATGGCAAAAGTCAGGAACAGGAGTAAAAACTGCATCTTGAGAGGCTGGTGAAGGCATAGAAACACAAAGTGGTGCTTCTAGTTCTATAATGTACTGGTGGTATAGGGGTTCATTTGTCCATATGAGATTTGTCTAGGTTGCACAGTGGTTAGAAATAGTAAATGTCAGAGCAATGGAAATGTAAATATCTGTCAGTGTAAATAGAGTTCAGAAATCTAATGAGATGGATAAAGCAAAAACATTGCAGATAAAAATATTTTACATGAATAAGAACTGCACAAGATTAGATGCAGTCTAATAACGCCTGCCTTCATATAACAGTATACTTCTGATAATTAAACTACAGGCTACATTAACACTGTTAATGCAACATTTATTGCAAATTAAAATCAAAAGGGGAAGTAAGAGTGAAAGTAACAGTGAAAAGAGGTGATATGACTAAACAAAAACTGCTTTTGCCCTTTGCCATGGTTTTAAAAAAGTTAGAAATCTGCTTTTGTAACATGTGAGGTAGGGGAATATGGAGGTGGCATAGAGGGGGGACAGATGCAGAACAACCAGGCCGTCACCCAGGGGATTCCACATTTCCCCAACACTCTGAGATGAAGCTAGCTCAGTCCTCTCCCAAGCAGCACCTAGCTGAGCCTCGAAGACTTGTTATGGTGAGTGTCATTGTCCAGGCGTAATCCTCCCTCTTCAAAGCACCCAGCGCAACTCTTCCCTCACTCTCCCTCTTTGTACACAGTCCGTCAAGAGAGCAGCGGCGGGTTGATAAGAGGAATCCGGCGCCCACAATAGGCCAGAGTCTCGTAGGTTGTAGCGCTTCATCATCCCCCACCCTCAACGTTTCTTTTGATCTCGCCGTGGTACTGGAGATTCCCAGAGAGGGAATGGATCACTAGAGGGCCTAAACATGTGGGATTGTTAAGAGAAACAGCTGGCAGAAACACACACACCCTGACACTGATATCACACACACACTCGCCCGCTTCCATTTCTCATGCTCCCCTTAAACTCACTCACTTAGTCACCCCACCATATGTATATGTATGCCTTCATGTTGTCTGCCTTTGAAAAACAGTTGTCCTGAGTTGCAATACACATGCACTTCAAATACATGCAGCATCTGTGGAACGGTAAGTATTACCATGTTTCATCACAAAGACCGGACTGCAGTGAAAGCCACTTCACCTATCAGCTACACATACACAATGGGGGTAAGAAAGGTGGCTGAAAGGGATAAAAATCCAGTTAATAACATTCCTGGAAAATGTCCAGTATGTCATAATTTGCTACATTTAGTCTAAAAAGATAGGTATGCTCCATAAAATCATCCATCCATCTATTATCTATACATCGCTTAATCCTCACTAGGGTAAGTGTGGGGTGCTGGAGTCTATCCCAGCTGACTTAGGGTGAAGGCAGGGGACACCCTGGACAGGTCACCAGTCTATCACAGAACTACACATAGAGACAAACAATCACATTCACATTCACACCTACAGACAATTTAGAATTACCAATTAACCTCAGCATATTTTTGGACTGTTGGAGGAAGCTGGAATACCCGTAGAAAACCCATGCATGCACAGGGAGAACATGCAAACTCCATGCAGAAAGATCCAGGGAAAGCTGGGACGCAAACCGGACAACTTCTCGCTGCAAGGCAAAAGTACTAACCACCAAGCCACTGTGCAGCCCTCTGTAAAATCAGTACAGTAAACATATAAAATGCTTGACAAATGTGACAAACTCAACTGATATCTCTAATGTCTTGATTGTGTCTCTGCTAATTTCATATAAACAAGAATTACCTTCCATTTAAAGTGGTCTCTCAGCACTTTCTGACTGCCTTTAATTTACATTTGTTTGTAATCTGTTCAAATTCAAACTGCATTGTATTGTCCTGTTCCCCTTCCAGTAAACTAGACTGAGGTACAGTAAATAATGTGAGGCAGCATGTTGGATTCAACACAGGGGTTAAAAAAAATCTTGGATAAAGGCTGCTGACTTTGCCTAAAAATGCAGTGTCCTTGCAGAACCTTTCTTTTGTCATTCAAGTAAAGCAGCAGAGGGACGGTAAATGAATATAACCTCATTCATCTTACAGGGTAGTTTTGCAATGACATTACTGTCCAACTATGTTCTAATCAATTGGCCAGTTCAGCCCTGTGTGGGGCCCCAGGGCAAACAGTTGTTGTTGGGCCCCATGATACATGTCAATGTCACCCAGAAATCAGTCATTACTCAAATTGTGTTGGCTCCTTGTTTCATGTTTTTGCTTATGTAGACAAGATTAGCAAGTAGAAGAATGTGAGAACTCATACAGAGAATAATAAGCTTTATGTAATCTGCAACTGACTAAAACCTGCGTTGTTCCTATACTTTTTGATCTGTCGATAAAGCTCATGAGATAATTCCAATTTTAACTCCATAGGATAACTACATGTAAAACTCCACCTAGTTGAGACATCACACTGTGTTCAACCAGACTTTAGTTCCTTGGTTTTGGCTGCATGTTCTAAGGCAGGTCTTAAATTGCTGACCAGTTTGTGTCCAGAACTCCTCAAAGTAGGCTTCGTCCTTACATCCTTTAAAGGTCTAAACAAGAGCTTCAACGAAATCCACAGCTAAACCTATATGAATAGGAACAGATTCTTTATTTGCATACAACACAGGTGCATTTTGATACCATCTATACACTTTTTAATGACAGTAATATGAAATCCTTGAATTGCTCCAAAACCACTGGATATATTTTCTGGTTGGTCAGAACTACTTGGGTGTTTGTATTTGAATAGGGGTGGTAGCGCTGTTCAAATGCATCTGGATTGGAACAATAGTTGTAAAAATTCTGCCAGAAAAATAGTAGTTACGGGATTATAACTTCAGTTCTGTTAGTATGTAAAATGGAAGAAGTTTGATTAAACAGTTCACACTAAATGAGCTCAAAGTAAAACTATTTCAAACTAGATTTAGAAACTGGCTTCCTCTGCAAAAGTGGGGGTCCCTTATCATAGTCTGAGGCAGTCAGAGTCATCAGTCAGTGATGGAGAGTCGAGATACATCCATTCAAATAAATATCATAGTTCAGCTGAGATATGTAAACAGTGCAGTAAGTTAAATGGAAGTCTAATGGCCTCAGTATCCTTCAAAGAAAGTGCTAGTCAGATTGTGTAGTAGGGATTGAAACCATCCCACTGCAGGTGAAATCAGTAGGCTGCCATGTCCAACCGTAAAGGTAACAATTTGAAACTGACAGTTCCACAGCCCTCCCACTGAGCTCTGCACTTGGACAGGTGTGCAGAGATGTGACTGTAGGTAAGGCTTGACCATCTCTCACACTTTCTGAGGGCCACGCTGTGACTGCTGTTGAAATGAGACTGTCCCACAGTGTTTGCTCTAATTTGCACCCAATTAAATTTATTTCATTTAAGCATTTCTTAACTGTGCTTTTGAAAATGGCTTTACGATTTCAGTTTATTAGCATAATTTGTGGATTGCATGCAGTTTTATCGGTCTGGCAGGATAGAGTCATTTCCACAGCTGAAGACTGAGCAGCAGAGGCCTCCATTAGGTCGTTATGGCTATAATATACAGATCGGAGGGCCACATGTGTTGACACAGGCCTCCATCTGCTTGTCTGTGTGGTGTGAGTGGAGCCAGAGATGAGCAGAGGTCTGTTTTGAATGTTCCTCTAAGATTAACCCGTCTTTCAGTGAGGATGATAGCGGACTGATCTCTCCTACTGATTGGATTTGAAGCCTGGGAGAGAGATTTAAATTACCTGCCCTCAATCCCCCTCCCCTCCCGCTGTCTTACGTGAGGGAGTATTTACAGTAACATGATCAGCACTATGAGCCTTTGAAGATGGGCATTTGCACCAATTGGAACCGCAAGAATGAAGACAAGGGGTTTTGATGCCTCTCCGTCCTCCCAGAAAAGCATGCGAAGCTGTCACGAATATGTCACACAGTGTTTGACCACGTTGCCATTGGCAGCACCAACAGATAAACTGCAGGCCTTTTTGACCGTAGGCTCTTAAGCAGTGACGTGCCGGCTGTCTAAACTGTTGTCCGATCCGGGGTGCCATTAAAAACCACTTAGGGCTTTATAAGGGGGCGCAGAGTCCTTTACAAAACTTCCTTTGGCACAGATGGGATGAAAAAGTTTTTGGTTTCCCAGAAGAGGTCATCAAAGGTAGCTCCCTTCATGTGTTTTATAGCCCTGACTGCTATATTAGCATATTCTGTCTTTTAGTCCTGAGGCATTTAAAAGATGAAAGATAGAGCGTGTTCCCATGCTTTTTATGGCGTTTCATGACTATGAGAGGATTTCAGTCCTCTCTCATATAAATGTCTGCAGGGAGAAAAATTATTGCTAGACCAGAAAATGTGAGATTTTGTCGGAGAGGACAACATTGAGAAAAGGTTTGTCAAACAGCTCCAGAGTCTTTAATGTGCTTAGTGTGGTTATCTGTGTAGAAGCAGGTTTCATCCACTTACTGTTCAGATAAGGTTTATTTCAGGTTTTGGAGATAGCAGCTATTCACCCTACTTGTTTCTCAGTCCCATGAACTCCATGAGACCTTGCTCATCCCAATCCCTTAAGAGCATCACCAAGCTGCAGTCAGTTAGCTAATCGGATCTTCTTTGCACTAACGGTGATGATACCACACTTGACCTACACACACACACAATTGCTTTGCAACAGCCTACAAGATCTGTGCACAATGTGTTGTTTTATCAGCTTTTGAAAATTGATGCATATAAAAAGGAATTTATTTTGAATGGATCTTGCATTTATGTAGAGTTACAAGTTTAGATCAGTGGCATTTTGATTTGAGAATAAGAACTTATGTGTTTACTGTACTGTACAGAAGGTGCTTCAGCTAACTATTCTAAAACTCAAATACAGATGGGGACTCTCGATTAAGGCCAGTTACGATGAACTGACTTGTGTAAATTTTGGACTATTCCACATTGTTTAATACCAAATGAGCATGACTAACAGTTTTACTTTACATTCTTCACCAGGAGGATGTTTCCAAGCTACAAGGTAAAAGTGACTGGGATGAACCCCAAAACCAAATACATCCTCCTGATTGACATTGTCCCAGCTGATGATCACCGCTACAAGTTCTGTGACAACAAGTGGTAAGTTTGTAAGAACAGAAATGTCAAGACCTTTGTATTCTTGACAATGGTAGTAACAAAAAGCTAGAAAAGTCAGAGAAATTTAAAAAGAGACTATTTTGGAAAGGAGAAATTATGAATTCCTCTTACAAATGATCAGTTGTTTTTTTAAGCAAAAAAAAATACACATTTACTCAGCTCAAGATGCTCCAAGGTTTCCTGCTACCTTGACTGGTGTAAAAGTTACAGAATATAGATTTGCTTTAATGTAAGAGGACTAGTGTGGTATTAATACATTTACGTACATTTACTTTATACCTGGTATTAACATGTGCTCTGTATCTGGATAAACTATCTGGATAATGCTGTCCAATCCATGGTGCTCTCATGTATACCTGGTATTACCTCGTCTGTGGCTGCAGTTTGATCTACACTCAATATGCAAATTGGTTAGGTTGGGCTGGCTGACTGAACAACATGGCATCACCCAGGAGCCCGTTCTCCAATCGTGGATTAATGTTGTAGCTGGATTGAATTGTTGAAGATTTACAATGATCCTGTATTTCTCTCTGTTCCTTCAAAGAGTTGTTGGATTGGTTGTCACTGCAACATGTCCATAAGGTCAAACCTGCGTGGAAGTAGATTGATTCAGTGTGAACAAGATTAAACAGTGCTGTTTTAGGAAATCCCTCCAACCATTTAACCCTGTGCCATTCTTATGGAAGGAACGGGGAACGATCTGTGCATTGATAACAGGAATAGTGTTTTAGGTGGAGAGACTATTGTGTGATCATCAAGATTCGTTACCATAGACTGACTGATTACTTTTAGTGAGATATCTTCAGTCAGAGGATAATTCACATATGCATACTAATTAATCAGCACCCCACATTAGGAGCCAATCTGGACAGAGTGTGATAACATTTCGTGCCACTGAACCCAAAGAATGATGTAGAACAAAGTAAAGAAATGACACCACAAAACCTGTGATAATACACCTAAGACAGAAGTTTTCTTTACTACTGCTGTATCTTGCCAGTGACTCCAAGGAAGACATCATCCTTTCTATAGTCTCTAAAATGAGGCATTTAATATTTTGGTGGATAGCCAGCTCTTCAGGTGGGGTCAAATCAGGCCCAGCTGGTCCTTCCCTAGTTTTTGTGTATTCCACTTTCTTCTTATTCACTTTAAAGGCACAGGGAACATTAATTTCTCTGTGCCCATTAGGTATTAGCTTAGTAGAAAAAGCCTATATATACATTTGATAATTTTTTATGTCTTTACTTTACCCTGTTCCAGGCCCTTGGTGTTCTGGTACATACTTTGAATACTAAGAAGCAAATGTTCAGATAAATCTGTGTGTTTTCATTACTTACTCCTTTTGGAATTTGAGTCTTCTACTCTAGTTCTTTTATTCAAGTCTTTCTGGTTTTATATTGTCCTTCATTTTGATGTTTCTGGCTGACTTTTGAGCTGTACTTGAATATTTTTTTGTATTACATTTTAACTAAGTTTGCAGTGCTGTAGTAAAAAAACACAGAAGAATCTTACCAATTCCAGTAGTCCATCATTCCTGGGTTTTTCTGATTTAATGAGATTATCTTTAGTGAAAATCATCTTTCTAAATTCTCCATTGCCTTGCTGTACTGGGAAGAAAATTTGCAACCTCCCTTTTTGTCATTCCTCCAATCACAGAGTTGCTGATAATGGTTTCCAGTATTGACATACACTCATTAGTTACAAGACTGAACCTAATACTGTTTACTGCCAAACAGATTTGACCCAACCAGTCATGGACAGCAGAGATCTGAGGATGTCCTGTGGTGTCCAGCACCAGGACATTGGCAGCAGATCCTTTAGGTCCTGTGGGTTGTGAGCTGTGATCTCCATGAACTAGAACACTGTGGTTCCTCAAGTCATTACTGGGCAGTTTTTGCTGTGCAGCAGTGTGCATTGTCCTGCTGGGTGAGCCACTGCCATCAAGTTCAATGACATAGCAGGGTATGTGCTATGTGTCAAAGTAACATCCACGGAAGATGTCAGGCCCCAGGGATTCCCAGCAGAGCAGGGCACTGCAAGGTAATGAGATGATCAATGCTATTCACTTCACCCTCTGGTGGTTCTTATGTTGTGACTGATCACTGTACATATTCTCCTCAAGAGAATGCAGTAATCTTGGATGATTGAATCCAACTATTCTAATCAAAGTCTCTCGTGGGTTCAAAGATCTATGAAGAACAGACCTCTGGTCAAGGGAAGCATTTGCTGTATGGACTCTGAGGTACATTAGTTTAAAACATGACAATTCCTGAATTAAAAAAGAATAAAACTCAAAGTGAAAGCAATTAAATAAAATCTAATTTTCCTCAATAACAAAAAGATTAACATTTTTTCTTTTTTTAGAAACTAGTCAGTAGCCATGCTGAAAAACTCCTTCCATTGCCAGGCTAATGTTTCTGCTGCTATTGGTAGCTTTTGTTGAACTTGCTTGAGTCAGCTGGAAGAAGTGGACTTAGGTGGTTCTGCAACTTGTGGGACTAAACGAGGTGTAAACCTGGGTTCCCAACAGGTTAATCCAGTCCTGGCCATGGCCATAGTTTGTAAACCCACACGTCACTACAAGCCCAAATCATCTCAAATATACTTGGTTCCCTTCTAGTCTCCATGAGACAGAGGGATGGAGTGTCATTATGTACTTGCCCTTCCGGTCATGCGCATATTGAGTAAATAATATTTTTTAAAAGAAGCACTCCTCAGATAACTATTGTTCACTGAATTCACCAAAGAGGCATAACTTTTCTAAAATCCTATGAAATCCACATCTAATCCCAGAGAAAGAAAAAGAAGCGAGGGAAGAACACAGCTGCCACGGAAAATCAGGGCTGACCTAACCTTCCAAAGTTATATATACACTACTGTTCAAAAGTTTGGGGTCACCCAGACAATTTCATGTTTTCCATGAAAATTCACATTTTTATTCATGTGCTAACATAAATGCACAAGAGTTTTCTAATCATCAATTAGCCTTTCAACACCATTAGCTAACGCAATGTAGCATTAGAACACAGGAGTGATGGTTGCTGGAAATGTTCCTCTGTACCTCTATGGAGATATTTCATTAAAAATCAGCTGTTTCCAGCTAGAATAGTCATTTACCACATTAACAATGTCTGGACTGTATTTCTGATTTATTTAATGTTATGATCCGATAGTTCACTCTTGCTGCAAATCTACACTGGCAACAGATCCCTACTCTACAGCACTGGCAAAATGCTGGAAAAGAAAAAAGACAAGAAAAGAAAAGAAAAGAAAAAGCTCCTGTATTGGACTTAACTGTAACTGGAAGCGATGACATTACAATCCTACTTCCATCAACAGAACCTAAGAGCAGGAATTGCCTTCCAACTAAGCGAGGACAAAGGGGTTTTGCCAGGAAAAGCTGAAAAAAAGCAAAAACTCACGCAGACCAGTTATTTTACAGCCATTTGTTTCTGATCTTGTGGCATGGATTGAAGTTGGTGGGTTCTGGCGTTCTTCAGCGACACCTTGGACTCGGATAATTAGTAATGATGTTTTAGCAGAGACCAGTGCCTTTTAGTCTAAGAGATTTAATGCTGTGAGGGTTCAGAGCAGTGGTGTGCAACTATGTTATGGTAAGGGAGGCCTGGCATATTCCCTGAAAATTTGAGTTGAACGAGCTTTTTAAAGCAGTAACATACATTGTCAAATCTGTAATTTCTTTGTTCGCCTCAGTTTGGGTCTTCACATTTCTCTGAATCTGCTTTTAGGATGGTGGCTGGTAAGGCTGAGCCAGCAATGCCAGGCAGACTCTATGTGCACCCTGACTCCCCCGCCACAGGAGCTCACTGGATGAGGCAGCTGGTATCATTTCAGAAGCTGAAGCTAACAAACAATCACCTGGATCCTTTTGGGCATGTGAGTACCTACAGAGAATGTTACTTCTTTAAAGACAGCCCTTTATTTTACAGTGTCATAGCATTTCTTGTCCCAGTGGATTATGCTATAACGCAATGTTGAGAAATTTTGCTACGTTTTTACACTTTAGCAGTTAAATTTAAGAGTAAAATGTTTACTTGATTGGAATGAATTACTATATCCACATATCTTTTTAGTACATCTGGTGACTATTACCCACAATAGGATTCATGGAGAAAACTACTAAAAGAAAACCACTGCTGCAAAAAGGAAATAAAATTTTTTTTTAAAGTATTCAGGAAGACCTTAAGCCATCTGAGTCAGGTCCAACAGCAAGCACAGCTGAGGGAAAAAACATCAGTTTAAGTCAAGAAAAAGACCAGAACAAATCAAATCGTATTCAGGATAACAGTCTTTTCAAGTTTACAAATGATGAGTTAAGTTTGGCTAATCTCCCCTGTATAATACACTTCAAAAGCTAGTCAACAGAACTGTGGTGCACAATCAGGTTTCTACAGGTCAAGTCTTTAAGATTGTATCATATCAGGCTAAATAAAAACCATATCCTTAAGGCAGTTTGTTAAGTTTAGCTTTGCATGCTTGGGACAAATCTCCAAATACTCCAATATACTACAACAATGTCATGACTTAGAGGAACTCTGTTGTGACAGAAATCTCACCCAGTGTCACATACATGGCAGTGAGAAGCAACCATCTATGAAACATTCAACTGATGTGAAATGTCTGCTTGATAGATATGCGAACAGGGAGATCATGAAGCAGTTTCTCACAGGCAGATTCCTGATAGAAGGAAGTGAAGGAGTATGTAAGACAGAGAGGGAGGTTGGAGAGACAGAGCGAGGAGGCAGCGGCTGCAGAGGGAGGTGAAGAGTGTGACTGTGGCAGTGCTCCCCAGGGGGACTCTGGGATAGCTTGTCCGAAGCCATCCCATCAATGGGCGGGCTCATTAGGTTCATAACCTCTCAGATCAGTGGCGGGGCCTGCTGTCAGATTGAGTTGAGTGCCTGGCCAGTGATAAGGGCGAGTAATGAGGACAGAGCAAGTTAGAGGCCAGGCAGGGCCCAGATGACGCCCAGACCAGGAGGTGTGCAGCAACACAGTGCCTCTATAAGTGGAGTGAAGGAACTCTCATTCACTGCTAATTATGCTATTTCCAGTATTTGTAAAAATGACAAATTTAACCATAGATTTCACTCCTCTTCTTCGTTGGTACTGCCACGTATGTGAGAGTGGCGACTATTAAAGAGTTCAATTTTAAGAAAGACATTTTTCCTGTATTGGGAAATCATAAGATGACATTGTTTTAAATGCAAGTCCAGCACCTAATTAGAGTGTCTTTAGGAGTCAACATCATCTGAAGGATGGAGAATGTGTTGTGCACAGAGTGTAGTAATTGTGGATTTGCAGGCTGTAGAATCTGTGTTCCATGGTGAATAGTGTATGACTACACCCTCCTTTCCAAAGATCTTTCAAATCTAAATCCATGACAATCATTCTTCTCTGCATTGCACATCACCATCCTGTCTCAACAGTGGACATGTTCAGCATGAGCAATATGGACTATCTGCTTTTTATTGATAACAAACAGATGTTAGCAATCTGGACTAGATTTACTACTGTCAGCCAAGAGATGTTCAGAGGAATTTACACTTCAGTTAGGCTGACTGTTTTACAGTATCTTCATTGCAAAGGCAACCTGGAGTTAATGACCATTAACCCTGTCCTAACATCAGATGCTCATGCAGTTTCACCATTCAGCTAAGCATCCAAACAATGATGCTGATATTGCACGAGACCACCCTTCACTACTTACACTAAGACAGGAAGTATTACTGTGGAAGGGAACGGTTGAAGGCCAGCAAAGGACTGGAGTTTACATCATATCACAGACCTTCAATTGCCAATAATCTTGTTATTAACTGTAACTTTAATTCCTGAACAGGTGATAGGCTTCAGTTATTGCGTGCAATGCTAATAAAAATACTCATTGCCCTGTAAGGACTCATCCCAATCACATACCAGCTAAAGCAAGTGATCAGGCCTGCATGTTTTTATATCAGCAGACATGAAAGCAGATCCTTTCTTTAGCTCTTCACTGATCTAAGGAAGGCTTCCCTGATCACTGCATTCAGACTATCACCCAAGAGTCTCCAGTATCACCCTCAGACAGCAGCCAGACAGCAGAGCAGACAAAGGTCATCAGAGAGCCTCCAGTGAAGCAGCCAATAGATTATCTCTCTCTACAGCTTTCCTCAGCAACAGGAGCATGTGAGTGAAGGGCCATTCAAGTGCTCAACCTGAGCCTAGCTCCTCGTGCCCTCTCCAACCTTTGCCTCTCTTTGGGAGCCCCCTGGAGGAGAAGGCTCCTCAGGAGAGTGTCTGGCAAATGAGGAGAGGAGCCGAGGTGCAAAACTTGATGCTTATCGGTCCTGACAGAGCTGGACTAGTGGTGACCCTGCCCTACTGTTGCTAACGCTTCGCTGGGCACAGCACTGGGCTGTGCTGAGCAGAGTGATTCTAGTGAGTCAACCTGTAGCCACCCAACAACCTAAACACAACGCACACTCAACACATGCCACCTGCTATACTGATACACAACATTACAAATGCAGTGTGATAGAGAAGAAAGATGCAGAGAAAGTGCTTAACAGCATGAAAGGTTCAGAATATAAGGTACTGTAACTGACATGGATAATGCGTAGATAATTCATTCACCAAGCAACCTGCTTGGCAAAAGCCATAAACACGCTGAATAAAAATGTATTGTAAATGGTTTGATCTAATGGTTTGATTTTAAGGCCCTAGACTGGTCCTGAATTTAGTGGGTTCTAAACTGGTAAGGGGCCAGTCTGTGGTTCTATGATCCATGTGATTAAATTTGTTGAAGGTAAAATTAGAAGGAATGTATTTGTTCTAAAATACAGTATGCTACTTTTATCAAGCGCTGATGTGAGGCACCTCGCAGGAAATTGAGGGTTATAAAAAAGAGGAAAATGATTTTGAAAGATGCAATCTTTAGCGCAACATGTGCTTCATTATTATGTACTATGGAACTGGGCTTTTTTAAGGCAGACATTTTCATTGTGAAATCAGGAGAAGACCAGAGGCAATTATTGACACTAATGATGTCCACATTCTATTTAAGTGTTCCAAGTCCCTGCTATTATGTATGTCGGCTTACAGAGACACTCAAAAGGAACTGAGTCACCATTAATGTTGGTGATTTCAGTGGTGCTTTAGCTGCCATTGGAGGTCAATACTAAATACTAGATACTAATGCTTGGTCTCTGAGTGGTCTGTTAATGGATGCTGTTTTGTCACAATTTAATATACAAAGGAAATGGAGGAGCCAGTCACAGCTGCAAAGATGTTAGATGTGAAAAAGGTTCATCGATGTCTGTTCCTGCATCATTTTTGTCAGTACAAATAACAAAGCCAATTATCTTTTTATAGTAGCTGTTATGATAGCACATCCAGTAAAAACTACATCTCTCTTTGTCTTAGACCCCCCACAGCATCAGAGTCACAGCTGCAACTAATACAGTAATTATGGGTATTTTTAGTTGTGTCACTTAGCAAGCATGGACAATAATGCTGCCTATTGTTACTGTTTGCTCATCATCTTAGGCTTAAGCATTGGCAATGGGTAAGCCAACTTCTTCTCATTATGAGTTTTACTAGCAGTGGCTGTGTTTTCCAATGAGCAACAAGAAAGCATTGTTCAAGCTGTGCTTGCACTACACAAACAGATATTGTGTAGTCTATTAGCATATGTAATGACTTTTTCCACGTTATTCCAATTGGGAGTTGTGTTGTTAATGATCTGACATGAAGATCTTCTGCATATCTTGAGTCACTACCTCATTCCAGAACTGCTACAGAACAAAGGGCCAATAAGACTACCAGTGTCATACAGATAGAATTGCAGCATAGACATAACAAGCTCAAAATCCAAATTGATGAATGCATTCCACAGTAAATGAATATCTACATATTTTAGACATTCTAATAATTAAAAAATTTTCAAAAAGCCATAGCCATTCCAATAAAACTAAGTCAGTCCAATGCAAACTTTGCAGGTTGTGTGAATTAATGGTTCAGTAACTGGTCCGTTATGCTGATTTACTATCCATGAGTATTACAAGGCCGAACAATAGGACCCACTGACTATGCCAATGTGGTCTTTAAAAAACATTTACAGATTTTTTTAGACTCTCCGAAGATGATGTACATAATTTTGCGACTGTGGGATTTACAGGGTTAAAGGTAGAGTATGCAATTCTTATCCAATACAGTTCTTGTAACAGTCAGTTTATACCTTCTCAGTCTGCTGGGGGACTGAAAACATGTTTGCATCTCCAGTGTACCATTTCACAGTGGCAGCGCTCAATAAGTTTGAAATGAAATGTGGTGTCCTTTCTCCCCCTTCCTAGATCATTCTGAACTCTATGCACAAGTACCAGCCCAGACTACACATAGTCAAAGCTGACGAAAACAACGCCTTCGGATCCAAGAACACTGCCTACTGCACTCATGTCTTTCATGAGACAGCCTTCATCTCTGTAACCTCTTATCAAAACCACAAGGTACATCAGTTATATCAGTACAGTATATACTAGAGATCTGTAAAAACTGGTCCAAAGGTCCAATCATGTTTAACTAAGTTGGAGAGTTTAAAGGGTATTATGTGCTTCTAGTTGTAGATGAATGAAATTCAACCATTTAAATGGTAACAAGGAGTGCATGGGTGACTTAACCATTTCCGTCCACTAGAACAAAGACCGGAATGCTGAAAACAGTGTTTCTTCAATTGCTTTATCTATGGATTGATTTATGCAAATAAACAGAATAAGCGCTCCAATGAAATACAATTTTCCTAGATCACTCAGCTGAAGATAGAAAACAATCCCTTTGCCAAAGGATTCCGAGGCAGTGAAGAAGGAGATCTGCGTGTTTCAAGATTACAGGGGTATGTTGACACAAAAAGGAACCAGGACAGTCAAACTATTCGTCAGAGGGTTGTTTCTGTGTGTGGATTTAAAAATCTACCAAGTCTCTATGAAAGACTGTGATGGAGTGTACGTGTATGCATGGCAAACTGATTATTTTTCTGTTTTGTCGCTGTTGCTCATGTACAGGAAAGAATATCCAGTCATTTCAAAAAACATGGTTCGCCAGAGGCTTATTTCCACACACAGTCACCTGTCAGGAAAACTTGGAGCAGGAGTTCTAACAGGACACCCTCAAGTCCTTTCCTCTTATCAGTATGAGACTGGGGTTCCTACGTCGAACTCAGACTCCCAAGATCCTATCTCAAACCACTTCTCTCAGAGTAGAGATCCCAGCCTTCTGTACCACTGCTTCAAACACAGAGGTATGGTTTTAGTCATTGTTCAGCAGTCATACAGAATTATAGAGAATGCAACATACACAATAAATGCTTTTTTTTTTGTTTTATCACTTTACAGACAATGCCCGGCACTTGGAGCTTGGATGTAAGCGACCATATCTGGAGACATCGTCTGCAGTCTCAGACGAGCATTACTTTCGTTCGCCTCCCTCTTACGAGTCGCCCTTACTGTCTCATCCGTACTGCACCGAGGCCATAACCTCTAGAGAGGCTTGTATGTATGGTAGCATGGAAACAGAGTCTGGATCTGGGGCAGGGGACACAGATGACCTGACCAACGCCCCTTCAATTAATTGCAACATGTGGGCTACAATGCAGCCCTACCCTCGCTATAGTGTGGAAGGCGTCCCGTACCAGTCCTTCACTGCTCACTTCACCAATGCTGCCACGGTTGCGCCTGTGGTGCCACATCCCACATCATCAATGGTGTCCCGACCGCAGGCCGACATAGGGGTCTACAATTCAGCTACTGTCCAGCGAGGTCTGCCCATCATACCACCATCATCCTCCTCTTCTTCATGCTCTCCAGGTGCTCCAGGATCCAGAGATAGGTCAGGCCATCCACCTCTGTACCACAAGAAGCCAGGGTCACCGCTCCGGCCTCACAGAGATTTCTCAGCCTATTCCACACAAGGCACTATATCTATCCGGGATCCATCCTATCAGTACCAAGTAGGGCTGAGTAACGCAGGGAGTCACTGGACTGACAGCTAATGAGGGCCACTGAAGAAACCAGTTTTGTCCAACCTTGAAATTATTCAAGGATTTCAGAATCCCACAGTGGGCTGAAAATGCCAAGCAATGGTAATGAACTAGAGCCATGGTCACTGCCAAACTGCACTCTAAACCATTTACATCCATGATCCCTTCCTGAATCACTATTCCACTATTCCTGGTAAACAGTGGCCGACCTTCTCTTTACTTATGCAGCTGTGTAGCATATGTACTGTAGGCTGTTTCACTTACACTCATATGCAGATCATGGGTTTTGACTAGGACTTGAAGTGCATCAGGGGGAACATTAGGCTTAAGGGCACAAGCAGCATTGAAGTTTTTTGTCTTGTAACAACTATACAGTTAATGATAGCCAGCTAACCTGAAATAACAATGACGAAAACAATGAGCGGGAGAACAAAGCATAATAGATAAGGGAAAGTAGCAGCTGCTGAGCTTGCTCTGATGGGGCCATACAGTACGATTTAGATACTGGACAGGGACAACAGAGCACCCCCCGACCCCTTCACTCAGCAATCAAGCAACATATTGACAACACTCCCTTTTAGTGCTGTAATACTACTCAACAGAGAGCCATGCTGTTGCTTGCTGGTACTGTGATTGATACTGCATTTCAGAAACACCGGCAACATCCACCTGTAAGCTATGATTCTACGTTCTCCATCCATCCATTATCGACACACCGCTCAATCCTTATTAAGCTTGCAGGGGGGGCTGGAGTCTCTCCCAGTTGACTTAGGGTGAAGGCAGGGGACACCCTGGACAGGTCACCAGTCCATCACAGGGCTACATATAGAGACAAACAATCACACTCACATTCACACCTACAGACAATTTAGAATCACCAATTAACCTCAGCATGTTTTTGAACTGTGGGAGGAAGCTGGAGTACCTGGAGAAAACCCACGTATGCACAAAGAGAACATGCAAACTCCATGCAGAAAGATCCCAGGAAGGCCAGAACATGAATCGGGGATCTTGTAGCTGCAAGGCGAAAGTGCTAACCACCAAGCCACTGTGCAGCCCCAGTCTACGTTCTTGTAGAAGGGAATTCATTGTCATCACTTGAATTCAGTGCCACAACACCAAACATCACTGTATGTATACGAAGGTCCATTCCATGTGAGGGGACTGACTAAAATAAACACATTAAGTGGGTTGGTGAGTATTTCCAGCAGCCAGATGGTATATGTAGAACTGGCTCGAAACTATAGTGACAGTGTTTGTGGTAATGTGAGAATATGTTATCCTGAACAACGGTTGTGGCTCATTGTTGAGAAGGATCAGTCCATTGCTGGTTTTTGGTCTTTTAATTTGTTGTCATTAGGGCGTTTTCCACTCTAGGAACTTTTACATGTTCAATATCCTCTCCATCATCGCCATCAAAAGTGTAAAATTCAGTTTCAGTATGTAGTGGAAAGTTGCTTAAGAAGAAAAATATAAAGTCATATAAAGTCTTTAAATGGGAGAGGACAGCTTTGATGTTGAAAAGTTCTAAAAACTAAGCTCCCTGTAGACTTGATTATTCACGTGCCAACATGAGATTTGCTAGATTTGAACACACGGGATGAAAGTGCACTGAGACAGTCTCTCTTAATGATGTACATGCAGAGTAATTAAATGAGTGAAAGGTGCACAACAAAACCACCCATCGTGAGAGTTGTAAATATATAGGTCTTATCCAAATACTTCCTACAAGTCTGTGCCTGTTGCGTGACACTAGCACTCATCTGGAGAAAACACCATGTTGAGAGTGTAAAACTGAGACACATACTGTGGTTGGTCGTCAAAACTTGGCTCCAAACTTATGACTCCAAACAACATTGTAGTGAAACGGGACAGCAAAGGACTCTCAGGCAGAACCAGATGGGAGCTTAAAGAACTGTTCTTAAGCCAGGGTGAGTACCGGAAAAGAGAGCTGCACACAAATCCCACTCCCAAATGACTTACTTGGAAAAAATCCTTGCAGGACTGCAAACACAGAACAGCCCGAGCAGACAGGAAAGCTGAAAGAGAAGGCTCTCAGTAGCATTACACACAGTAGAGTTAGAACGACTCAACAAAAGATTTTGTGTTGGATTTGATGGTGATCCTTCATGCATTTGTGTATTGTCCCTCTATTTCATGTAAATTCAATTTAACATTTTTGAATATATTGAGATTTTTGCACACCTGACAAATAAACATTTTCATGCTGAACCGTTTGTTATATTTAATCCAAGAGTATAACACTTTAAAGAAATTATATTATATTATATTATATTATATTATATTATATTATATTATATTATATTATATTATATTATATTATATTATATTATATTATATTATATGTGAAGTATGTCATCACAGTCTGAACAAGCACTTGGTCAGTTTGAGCTGTTTTTCCACCCTGGTATCTCTTGGGATTCTGTTCATATAGGATGATTCCACAGCTCAGGATTTATGTCCAATGCTAATGTTACGTGCTAGCGCAGTCTGTGGTGAGCCCTATAAAGACTCCCCCTAAATTAACTAAATATTTTAGCTGCCTACGTTTAACAATAATTTATTGTCAATAACCATGATCCTTCCTTAACCTAAAGATTCACTGTGCAAACATAGAAAGTGTTTCTGAAAAACATTGGCACTGGACATGATTCATGGTTGTGTAGATTCATCCAGTGTGGACATTTTTTTCTGGCGGTAGGCTTGGGTTTTTATTGATGTACAAGAGAATATCCTGACAATCTGCATGGAGAGATTAGCAGTTTTTCTTGCTTGCATGCAACCATACAGTACAGAAATCCCAAAGAAAAATGGTAATGATTTTATATACCAGTCAAAATCCTCTAATTCTTGAACAACAAATCCTCTACAAATCATACTGTTCAACATTACATCAATGTTTTTAATGAGGCAATAAATCAAATAAATTCAGCTTGGTGAGCTAAACTGAGATTTATATGACTTTGGAAAAAAGTTTACACAATAGACAGTATACTGTATGTTTGCCTGGAGATTGTATGGAAATAGTCAGAGACCTGTCAATCCTGTCATTTAAATGCAAACCTTATCCCGGCACAAACTTTGAAAAAAAAAAGCTAATAAGCATTGGATGTTTTATAGCATATAGGTTCCACTTAATTAATTTAAATTCAAAAATGTTTTTGGTGTCTTTCAGATGCACAAGAGGTCCATGAATTCTCACTGAAGTAATTTCTCTATTACTGAACTGATTTCACTCTATGACACCATCTGGGATCAGGAGGCACCATGATGTCTGACAGAATCAAAAAGATACTCTTATAATTCACTCACATAACAGTCAGTAAATGTCCAATGTGCCTGCAATCAAAACTCAAGGTGAAGCAAATCTGTTGAAAGGAATGTAGAGACAGCAGGATGAGTGCATCAGCATACAGGGCACTGCTTTCCCTCACATAGAGCTCTCATTAGATCATGAGTTATGCTGATGGCTAGGTCCTGGTTCGTGTCAGCACCTCTTTCTCTATCTCTTTCTCAGCTGTTGGTGCAGTTCACATGAAGGGAGTGCTTTTTACAGAGAGCTTACGTTCAAATCAACAAATCATCAGCTGGCTATCTTCTATCTTATCAGAGTACAGTTCTGCTCAGCTATGGTACTTTAAATCGATTTGCTTAAAGGGTTGTTTTTGGAATTTTGACCTACAAGTTATGTAAACTCTTCCTGTTTGCTGACAGTTTCCAAATGGATGCAGGGCACTTTTTGATGTTCAGATGTATTTTACTATTGTTCCAGGCAGTCACTGGTTTTTATTCACTTCAGTATGGCATAAAAATCCACTGGCAGACTGGAGGTGTATAATCAATTGCAGTGAACACTGAGTCTGCATTATTGTG
This sequence comes from Amphiprion ocellaris, assembly GCF_022539595.1. Taxonomy (NCBI): domain Eukaryota; kingdom Metazoa; phylum Chordata; class Actinopteri; family Pomacentridae; genus Amphiprion; species Amphiprion ocellaris. The sequence continues at coordinate 23,915,718 of NC_072772.1, read as the reverse complement.
TGTCCAGCTTTTTGTCAAATTTCATATCATATACAAACAAATGGAAAACAATGACTGTCTGGAAAGACAGACAAAATACATCCAAGAATCTAAATCACATCAGCATGTTTTGCAAAATAGGTAACACCAAAATAAAGTTGAGGCTCAAAAGAGTCATGCCAAATGTAGATTTTTTTTATTGGACTAGATTTTCTTCTGGCTGGAAATGACCTAAACAAGTGACATCAGACAGCAAGACATTGTATTGGAGATGTTAATGATACATTTTAACTATTTCAGTGGGCTGTCTGGTTTTAGCAATGATTTGCAACTGACTAGAGAACGACTGCATCAGTTGTTCTCAGTTTATAGTACAACATTTTAAAACATGATAAAAAATTACCAGGACCATTAGGAATTGTATAGAAGCTGCATTTGCTCAAAAACTGACAACAGTGAATAATTGTGGATGTGGCATTTTTAGTAAAAGGTAAAAAATAAACAGGCATTAACATCTGTAAACACAATGTCTTCTCTTCTTTTGTTGTTGCTTTAATTCATTTCCAGCCAGAAGAAACCCATTGCTCAAACTCATTACAAATCAAAATTTGGCATGTGTATGAATAACTTGGGAATTAAGTGTAGCGAAAGTTATGTGTAGTAAATAAGTTAGAACATGCAAAAACACTGGTGGAAGTTCAAGACGTGGATACCAAACACTGGGGTTTGCACCCCCTCTATGAGAATGATGACCCTACAAGACTTTTCTTTAAACGCCATTTATTTGAACATTGGCAAGCTCTGACAACACAGGACAGAGTCCACAGAGTTATAGAGGCCATGTCATAAATGTGGCTGGTACATGTTATAAAATAATGGCAGCCAAAAATAATCTTTTACACATAGGAGGCAAAAAAAAACAAAATCGTTGCTCTGGTACTGTTTCAGCTTTTAATATTGATGAGAGAGCAGAAGTGGACTGCTGCTGGGGCCAACCATATCTGTGAAAAACACAAAACACAGCTTGACATTCTCCTGAAATGGTGTGATGGTCATGTACTACCGGTATTAAAATATGTTCCTTTATAAGAAATATCATATGTATGTTCCTTTATCAAACAGTTGATGTTACAGTGCTGAAATGTTGTATCTAAATCAACAAAAGTTTAAAGAAGGGTTCTCTTGACAATAAAAGCAAAGTAACATGAGTTTACACTGAAGATCCTTGACTTGAGTTTAATAGTCCAAGTTTTTTAGTCTAAGCTTTAATAGTGCATTAAAGGGCAGTGCAGGCATATTGAAATTTATGTTATCTGACTTTCCACATAAAACCCAAGTCAATCTCATTATAAAGAAGCCAAGTTTAAGCCCCTTATGGAGCACAATTTAACCAAGCAGAGTATGTATCTCCAGTGAGAGAACCTGGGTCTTGCAGTCCATCTGGAAGTCATTGAGGGGAGATCTGGCCATTCCCCTGTCTCCTACGCCACACTGCCCTTCCCTACTGTCGTCCCATAATCCCATCTAACAGCCGCCTGGGCTTGGCTGGCCCATTTCAACGCACTGACGGGCTTAACTTGGCCGTCTTGTAAAAAAGAAAAGGCTTGGTTTTTCGGCAAGCCACTCCAAAAAGACACTTTAAATATCTGAGGGGGATTTAATATCAAGTCCATTAGGGCTTTTCTGGAGCCCTGTAAATAGTCAATTAGTGGATAATTCTGATTTGATCCACATGCAGAAAGATCTGCTCTGCAAAAGATGAGGAGAGTCCAGAGCTTTTCTCATTTGACTCACCACCAGATGACCATCCATGTGCCACAAGCACAGGGTGACACTGTGCATTAGCTGAGGAAGGGATAATGAACATGCTAAGGTGTTTCAAGTCATCTGTTTGACTCCTTCATAAAAATGATTAATTGTGTACAGGAAGCCCGAAGAACACAGCGCTCACAGATGGATTACCAACAGTGGGCACTACTCAGAAGATTGGGAGGCTTGAGGACTCGGCCAAAAGGGCACAGTGTGGATTCAAAGCTTTGGTGGAGGGACATTAAACTGTTTGTGTCCCTTGATCAAACATACAGCTGGCTGGCAGCAGTATAAACCAAACCTTAATCTGCTGTATAAAATATGATTCCTGCATTTCAATGTGGCTTGGGATAAAAGAAACTGTAAAAACTAATAATCATTACAATAAGTTCTGAGATTAGACATTAGAGAGCAAGAAACCACAGATTCAGATTATTTACTTCTTACATTGGACAAAACATTTCACATTGGAAAAAACTCACGTTCTTTGGAAATGACTTACAAAGTCAGTAGAAGGGAGACAAACATACGGCATACAGTGTTGTCTTTGGATGTTTGAAACAACTTTAATGTGGAACAATTTAAGAGAGGTCAAACCCAAACCATCAGAACCCAGCTAGTGTAAGACATGCAGATGCTGTGTACCACTGTGGAGACATACAACGGAACACTACACACTGCTAAACCAAAAAGCTATGTTCTGTTGTCTCCAGCCATAAGATAGTAACTGTCCTCCATAGATTCATAAAACGCTTGTAAATTTAAAAAAGAGTGAACATGTGTCTTCCAGACCTTTTTTTAAGCATTATTTTGTTTAAATTTTGAGAATCTTTTAATTATTCAAATAGTATTGTGTTAGACAGCACAGTGGTAAAGTGGTTGGAAGTGTTGCCTCACAGCAAGAAGGTTCTGGGTTTGATCCTGCTGGTCAGCTAATGACTTTCTGTGAGGAGTTTGCATGTTTTCACTGTGTCTGTTTGGGTTTTTAACAGGTGCTCCAGGTTCACGTATAGTACTGGTGATTGTGAATTGGCCATATGCGTGCTTGTTTATCTCTTTGTGTTAGCCATGTGATGAACCTGGAAGCTGTCCAGGGTGTACCCCACCTATCGCCCAATGTCAGCTGAAAAAGGTTCCAGCTCTCCACTATCCTCTATACATAAAGCACAGATAGATAATGGATGAATGATTGTGTGTGGACCTTAGCATTTTTTTTAAACTGACAATTTGCGTCAAGAAATGAACATGCAGAAATCTAATGGACCACATGAATTTCTTTCATCAATAAATTAAAAATGAACAAACATGTAAAGTGAAGAACTGACTTCAGAAACTTAACAGAGGAGTAGAGATGACCTGGCTGCTGACACAAGGGGAGAATCTGTAAAATTCTGTGCAGAACTTTCACCAGTAGCAGAAAGCACATGCAATGTAGCACATTCTGACATGACATATTCTTCTCCATGTGAACAATGCAACAGTAGGTTTCTGTGAATTAAAGATTTCAAGATGGGAATGAGGCTTCATTTTTTCTTTGCAGATATTCTGTATGATTTTATCGCTGAATAAAAAATGGTCAGTTTACCCCAACAAGTCTGTAGTCCTTCCTCATAATCTGGGCCTAGATGCAACTCATATTTAGTCTAACAACACTCAAATTCCGTGTTTCAATATGTTAAATATATATATTTTTGACATCATCCTCAAGTCCATTTGGGCTAGTTTCCTTCTGAAACAGGTATCTTTTTTGAAAATCAATTTATATGTCAAGTTGGTTTGTTCCAGTCTCCATGCATGATATCTTTGGCATTGTTTACTTTGACTGACTTCATCTATCACAAGCTTGAATTGGATCAACACATTAAAAGCAAGAGAAAACTACATATATGTTGCATGTGTTTAACATGAAGAAATAGAGAAAAGACATTGTTTAAAGAAGTCAGACAACTCCTAAGCAGAGACCCCACAGCATCCTGATATTCTAGTGGTGAGTTAGCCACAGCATCTTGATCTTCATGGAAAACAAATCAAAGTGCACCCAGGGAGATTGTTTCTGGGACCTCAGAATTGCGGCTCTGCTCTTTGCAGATGATGAAGTCCTGTTAGCATTTAGCCCATGAGCTTCAGCCTGCATTGGTGCCACTAAGTATAAAAAAGCTGAGAGTAGGGTCACATACCTCCAAGTCTGAGACTCCATCAATTGGCTCTCCACAGGAAAATGGTGGATTGTTCCCTCTGTGTTTTGAAGGAGTTATTGTCCCAACTAAATCAGTGTGAAGGACAATTCATGGTTTACACATCTCCATGCGCAGACCAATACAGACTTTCAAGTGGATGCATGTGGTTCTATCCATTCTACAATGTACATACTATAGAATATGCTATGCATAGTCTCACTGCTCCTGACACTGAACTCAGAAAAACACATTGGGCTTCCACGGATGTTTCCAAAGGGTTGGCTGTGATGCTTCTTACAGAAAATAGCAACTGATTACAGATTGGACTGTGGCACCATGATTATTTGTGAGGTGTGCTGAGCACAGTGAACAGACATAGCAGAAGATTTCTGGAGACTTGGACGTTGTCGATGGAAAGCAAAAATGGAAACCTCCAAAGTTCAGGAGTAACTATTTGAACTCTTTTGATGATGAATAGTTAATGATCAGATGACAGAGAATCTCCTTGCACAGTCTCTCTTTATAACAAACAATTGTTTTGAACACCATGTGTTTTCTTAGCACATGTGCAGTAAGTTAGCTTGCAGTGCATACAGTCTATGCAGTTACAAATTTTGGAATGCTTGCAGACATCTGCAGAAGAGTCTGCACACCCTTGACAAATTAAAAAGATGGCCAAATTAACATCATGTCTACCCCTGTGGACACACTGATGTGGAAAGCATTAATGGCCCTTTAGTTTATGTGGGATTTTTTCACAAGGTAAAATGGAAAACACTATTGTGCTGAAGAGGGGGCTGGGCTGGAAAGAAAAGTTTTTGATTCAGAAGTTGATTAATATTTCAGCAATCTATTGTGAGACACGGGGTCAAGCTGAATTCCTCCAAGTGGTGCCTGGGATCATGCCTAGAGACAGGGTAAGGAGGTCAGATTTTCAGAGGGAGCCCCTAGTAGAGGCACCTCCCCTTTGTGTTGAAAGGATCCGATGGAGGCAGTTCAGGCATTTGACCAGGACACCTTCCATTGAAGAGTAAGGGGAAAATATGGATAACCTCACGTAGGTGCCAGTATGGCAGCACTCCAGATAAATGACAGAAAATGGATGAATTGACACTTTTCCATCTAACGAGATATGATGCTAATAATGGGTTTTGGATTTGCTTGCCAGTAGACGTAAGGTGGATTTCAGGCTGGGAGTAAGTGAAGTTGAAAATGCTACTTCTATTTGAATCAACTTTGTTGAATATCACATTAGAATTACCTTGATTATGATATTTAACCTATCATCTAACCATCTAACTGTTTTATGGGAATTATATGTATTAAGTTTCTTGCTCATTATCGCCTAAAAAAATTACATTTTCTAAAGTGTTTGCTGATTAACCTACAGTTCAAATTCTGATTCACGTGTTCATTTCCCTTTGTATTAAACATATAAACCTCACCTGTAAAATAGTAGGACAGACTTCCAGTTTGGAGGAGCCACAAACTCCACATAAGGAGGATGGAGGCATAAGGCAACAATAGGATTTCCACTCAGAAGACCAGGCTTCCTGTCTGGTGTGGCACCATTATTCTTATACTTAAGTTTTGTTTTCAGTCACTTCCTTTATATTTAGGCACAAGAACTATGTGGTTAAAGTTAGGAAAATAGCAGTTTGGGTTCAAATACGAACTTTTCACAACATGTGTCAAGCCTCTCTGTAGGGTGAAAAGGAGCAACAGTGAAGTTTCAAGTTTCTTACTGGCTCTAGACTTTGCACTGAATTTGGTATATCTCTGACTCTAAATGCAACGTTAAGATATAAATAACTAGGTAAAACACATGTATTCTGCGACAACATTGTCTGACAATGATCAGTCATAATTAAGCTCAGAGCCTCCATTGCTGTAGTCGTGACAGCACCTTTAACCCTGACCTACTTGTGAAGGAACAACACCGCTATTGACTCATGCAGTGTAAATGTGTTTCAGCAGCAGGAAAGGCAGCTCCACAACAGGTACACATTCAAACAGTAGATCTACAGTGAACTTTAACTCTACATATGTAGTTATCATTAGTAACCTGATAGAGTTCCTTCTGTTATACTTGTATATTTGAATTCAATTACACCTAGCAGTTATGTCTCTTCTGGATATACTAAACACACAGTATTGACAAAGTGGTAAACGGCTTCATCCACAGCTTTTCTTTAGTGTCTGCACACTGTTCCAATACACTGTTGACAATGTGCAGTTTACTTTAATTCTCCAGCCCACTGAGCTGGGTGGTTTTGTATATGTATTGGAGTTCAAAACCCCTTAACATTCAAACTTACCCTTTGGTTTCCCATTAAGTTTGCTATGAGGTTGTTTGACAACATATTCATTCAAAATCAGCTTGTTCCAGCTTCTCTTTGAAGACAGATGATCTTTACACTGAGTGAAGTAATCAAACTCAAAGTGAAGACAATGGTTAAGGCTGCACTATTTATTTGGACAAACATTTTATATACTCTAAATGAAAAGACATATTTTGGAAAGTAGCATCTCCACTGCAGTAAAGTTCTATTCCTGTGATCTGTAACTAGTATTACCATTTACACAACCGTTCAACACTCAAAGTTAACTGTTCAGTAAATTAGATTTTTTCTTTCTCTCTCTTTTTCTGTACTTTAACCACTCTAAGTGGATCCTGTTATTTACTATGTAGCATATTAAAGCTATTCCATTTTGTACTACAATCAGGATTACTTTTGGAGGTGAAAGAGTAATAAAAAGGTAAATGATGAACAACAATATTCTGTTTTTGCATTGCAATTGAAGGGTAGAACAGTTGTAAAACCTATTAAAAATACAACTTGTAATTTTGTCCAGCCTTGCAACTGGCTGTTTTAATCTGATTTCAGATCTGCTTCTCTAACATTTGCACTTATATAAATTGCATTATAGCTGCAAAGAAGATAACTGCACTTTCTTCTTGGCCTATAATCTCCATTTGTTGCTATCTGCATTGTGTGGCTTGTAAAGTTAAGTCCTGCAATTAACAAAAAACAGCTTGGTCCAATTCCAAGACTAAAACAAGGACTTTAATAGTCAACCTGCCATTGAATATAAAGCATTTATTTCTTGTAAAAAATCCTACTGCTGTTACTACTGTACATTGAAGAAAATGGTAAGCTAGAGTACACAAAATGATGTATTCCCTTTTATGTATTGAACATACTGGAGTTGAGACACATTAATACTACAAGTAATGCAAGTTCCAAAGTAGACAGAAAAGCAGGCACTCTTTTAGTGTCACTGACCAGTCAGACCCTGTATAGTTAGCAAGACTTAAAATAGCCAATTAAAAGATTCTGCTTCCTTCTGCTCTATGTTGTGGTCTTAATCACCATTTTGGATTAGAAATAAAGAGGTAAAGTGTAGGTACTTGCATGCTACAAACTAATGATGGAAAACCTTATGAAAAAATTGAGTTGTGATTAAGGCAGACAATTAGAAACAAGCTAAATATTTCTCAATAACACGCCTGCCTCACCATTACCTAACCAAGTGCTGAAACACACCCTTTGGATCCTTAATTATTTCCTTTAACCCACTCAATCCTCTGTCACTTATGGCTGGATCCTATTTGATGTTTGGCTTTTTAGGCAAGCACCATGACACAAAGCCCCCCCCTGCATGCCCCTCTTTAGAAAAAAATGTCAACAGGAAACTCTTTCAGATCTACGTGCCCTGCGATTTTTAGATCTTGTGTAGATGTTTACCTGCAACTATGTCCTGATTTTTTTCTGCACAGTTACAAATGGTTAACAGAGAGGAAAAAAAACTGAATGGTGTAAAAACAGTGTCTGTGACTCTGGCTCTTGGGCAGAGTGATGACATCTGTGCACACACACTGTGCAGATACATTGAGGAGATGTGTGGAAGTGCAAGTCAGTGGTATGCAATGAGACAATGAGATGTGAGAGTAGGAGGATCTCCTCTTGGAGCGCCTGTACCCTCTACTGGCTGAAATGTGCTACATCAAATAGGGATGAGCGTCACTCTTCTCAAATATCAGAGGTGGAGTGTCCACACTGGTCTTGGGATGTCAAACTCTGACAGCATTTATATGCGTTTTATATAAACAGAGTATTAAACAATGCATTTAATTAGCTATTTTTGAGCATAAATAAATCATTTCCCATTAAACTCTTCCTATTAGACTCCGTGAATATTTTTTACATTATTATATCACAGAGGTGATGAATAAGTACCCGTGGGTTTCTAACCTTTTTTCCTTGTGAATTTTGTGCCTCCAACTTGTGTGGTAAGGGGTGTTACTTGAGTAGCATAAGGTAAATAAGTTGTTATTCCACTATAAAAATGCTGCCAACTTCAGTTTTATATTCTTATTGCTGTATTTTGAGAAAAAAAAAAAACAGTGAACTGAGGCACCTTTGCCAGAAAGCTGTAAACAATCCAGCTTGAACAAGTAAAGGTGGGATTGATAGGGCATCGCGGTCACAGACATCCCACTAAGATGTTTGTCCTCTATTAAGTCTGTGATCACAATACTCTGAGCGAGCTCCTTAGAGCTTCATGTTTAGCTGCCAGCCTGCTACGGATCAAGTATTTACTTTGATAAGTAAGGTTTACCGGGGATCACACACTGCTGAAGGGCTGGTTAGCCAAAGGAGGAACAATCCTCCTGAAGGTGATTAAGTAGCTAAAGAAAGGCTGGGCGAGAGATATAAGACAACTAAGTTCGTCATTTTGCACGCTCTACACAGGTGGAGTGCATGATTGGATCAGACAACACGCTCAGAGGACACCTGTGCACTCTGCTCTCACACATAACAATGTGACATATCCAGGGATTTGTGTTTCCTGTTTCTTTTTCTTTTCATCTATTACTGTCACCTGGTCAGCTAGTCACAATGAGGACCTGGAAAGAAGTTGGACCAGAACACATCCTGATTAAGTAGCTGATAAGTCTGTTGAAATAATGTCCCATGTCACTGTGACAATAAGTACAATTATATTTTTCACAGAAACAAGAATGACAATGAGGAGTCACCACATCAACACACAAATTTAAATATTTAACATCAGTAATATCACTTTTCAAAAGCTTTACTATCTAGTTTAGATCATGAGCAGGTCACTGCACTGACAGACACTGTTCTAATAAAATGACTCCTCACAGGTTCTTCCTCTCCAAATACAAATTTCAAGTCATACTGTTTTTAAATAAAAACTTGAGGAAGATTCTTCTTGTACTATTGTAAGCTTAATTCACTGGATATCTTTATCCAACACAATATATCAGTATCAGTTGATATCACAGTATAGATCACTCAAGGGCGAACATGTATTAAGGAAACCCACGGATATAAATATCCTGCATGGGAGTTTCATGTACTGCTTTGTCCATGCATGCAAACCATGTACTGAAATGTAAATCACTACTTAGCTTTAAATGTTCTCACATTTTAGAAAGAGAAGCCACAACACAGTGAGACAAGTCAGCTCCACAGTTTCATGTGTGTGTTTGGGAAGAGATTTTCTGGAGAGATTGTGCTGACTGAATAAAATGATCACATCAAGGGTTTGTACCTTTTACAAAATACGTGTTATGGGAGGAAAAAATGATAAAGCAATTCATGTTAAATTTGAATATATCTTTGCTGCATTGACCCCAGACACCCAAATGACAAAAACAGTGATTTTTCCATTGTTGAATCTTAAGTCAGATGAAAGGACAATGATTTGCAAATACCTTTAAGCTAAGCCATGCATGATGGCAGTGCATGTCAATGTTTGCTTATGTCACATTTTGATTTCTTAACAAGAAAAAACCTCTGGTCTTAGGCTAGGCGATAATGGGCTGTAAAAAGTAGCCTTGTCGCTGCAACACAGTCTCAGCAAATCTGGACACCAGGTGTCCTTACAGCAGGTGTTGGATTACCAGCCAGTTTTCCAGGACAGAACCCGGTGTCCTGCGAAGTAGCGTACAGTAAGAGGCCTAAGCACAGGTAAGAAAGGTAAACTTGGGGATTTAGGTCATCAGCCTCGACTCCAAAGAGTCTTAGTTGGTGATTTGTGGCTCATCCCCTAGGGGCTTAGGTTGTGACGGACAAAGCTTGACCATCAAATCAGGTGTCTACTTAACACAGTCCAGCCAGGTTGATCGGGGAGATGGCTGAAGAGTGGGTCGCACATCCTGTTAACGTAGCTGTTTGAAAGGGTATTTAAAGGGTGATCCCATTATGTTGGATTGAAATCTCCATAATGTGTTCCAAAACAGGCCTCGGAAGTATTCTGACAGCAGTCATAGGCAGGAAACATTTACAGGACAATTGCTGAAGTATATCCAGGTTTTTTCATTAGTAAACTGCAGTTGTGGTGTTCTACAAATGTTTAACAGATGTCATGAAAGCCTCTGGCAGACTATTAGACTTTTATCTTGTCTCCTCAACTACTCAGGTGATGTCAGGTGCACTGATTCCATGATTACGTCACCAGAGTGGATGATTGTGATATGCGCAAAAAAGGTGTAAAGTCACTTCAGGGCTCATTTGTTCACTTCTAGCTTCGTGAGACAAGGAGATGCTGTTCAAATGTTATTGAGTCTCCATACTGTCGATACTGATCATTTTTGCAACCAAATAATAATTTCTGCATCCAAGTGGATGCAAGACATAAAGAGGGTCCAGGAGGCATAAAACATGAAATTCTGATTCCACCTGCAAACTCTGTGACTGCATGGAATATACATGCAGAATATAGGACTTCATTAAAGCGTCTATGTATATGTGCAGACAACCCAATATAATAAACTGTCTGCACTCATTTTGCACTGTATTGCAGCCCTTCCAACTGAGCCTCAGTATGCATCAAATGAAGTTGTACAATGTGGCCTTCAACCACATGTAAGAAAGACTTGGGCCAAGCTTGGAGGAGAGCATGTAGGATGCTTTCCAAAGCAGAGAGATGGGTAAACCAATGCAGAGAAGAGTAATAGAAATGCTACAAGAGTTCAGAAGAGCTTGAAAGACAGGAAAGAAAACAAAACTGTATATAGCCTAACTGAGAATACAGGCCACTTGGAGCCACTTACACTTTCCACCTGTTCTTTTTTAAATTGTACCCTGCAGACTACAATACAAAGTAAGTGCATTACCACATACCTTAAAATACCGAATAAACAGATTAGCTCTTTGGCTTATGTTGGACTTAATCTAGAGGTCACGAAATGTACATGCAGTTGGTTATTCCACTGCTAGTGCAGGCCCCAGTCGTGTTTTGGGTGATATCTCTTCACCTTTGCACAGCGACTTCGTAGACACAGTTTTCCTTCAACTTTGGACGTCTCCAGGTTCTGATGTTCTGTTTTGCTGTTTGTTGTAAGTGACATGGGAGGTCTGTTTTTAAAACCTTCACTGTGAAAAATCTGCAGCAAGAGAAGGGATTTCTTTACATTCTATAATACATAAATATGTGACATTAAATTGAAGGCCATGCATGGCTAACATAATTTCTTTAAAAGTCAACTGAAAATAAATTATATTCATGTCTACAAACAAAGCACAGACCTACACTGTGGATTAACAGGAATATCTTTGAAAAAGTTGCTAAGAAAAAGCATGGGGCCATACATGGTGAGCATTATTTTTCAGTGTGTCTCTGACATAGCACAATCAGCTGTCTGTCTTTTATCATCTTAAGAGGTTGTTTAGAGTCTTGTCATGTAGCCCTTGGCGTCTATCGTGAAGAAGTGAAGGCAAAACAAGCAGATTGATTATCATCACCATTTCCAGGAAGGGTGGACAACAACAGTGGAACTTATCACGCCCATCTTGCAGTCCCTTTTGGTCGTGACCTAAACTCATTTGCACCTCCTCTCCTCCTGGCCCCAGAACCTCATGTCTGATGTGATAGGATGACACCTCCCCTTCCGTTGCCTTCTTCCTACAGGCCCCACTCCTTGTCAAATAAACTCTGTACAAGCACAATTACAGTTAATGGGCTGGATAGGATCTCTGTCCCCCTTCTGCATTCAAAAAACATCCGCTCACCCCGCAAGCACACTTTCTCCTGAGGTTTCTGCTTATCGGACGCAAAGACGGATCTAATTGTGACTGTTTTAACTTTTAGCTTTTCTGGACACCACACGTCTCAATCATTCAGAACAAGGAGTTGGATGAAAAGGTTTGTTATGTGAAGAAGTTAGAAACTGTAGGAAGTGCTATCTCTGATAGCTCAGATAGCAAAGCTTGGCTCCATGCTTGTGCTATCACTGGCGCTCATCTCACACAAACACACACAGTCCAAACAATGACTAGCAACATTTCTGATAGGACAAACAACATCCTGATATAATTACACAATCAGGAAATTAGACCAAAAGAAGACAGTGTGTCTGCTGCAGGAGAAGCATGCGCCCTACACAGTATGTGAGAGAGGAAGGAAGACAGAGGATGGGTGGGAGAGAGAAGGAGGGGTTGAACACCATTTTGAAAGCAGTTTCCCAGAGGACCAGACTGCTCTGTGCATCTATACAGATACGTGTCTGGCTGAGCAGTGAGATGACACCAGGGATAACCACAGTTATTGGCTATATTGGTGCGAAATCTGGTTTAATACTCATGATCCCCAGTGGAATTTCCTGATTATTTTGGTTACCTCATGACCTTATCTTTAGCTTTATTATCATTCAACCATTAAACTAATATATATCATTTATCACTCAGGCTTCTTCCATTGTGGACACCTTGTGAGCTATATTGTGCCAGAGTCAGGCTAAAATGTTAACACAGCACACATAACAGCTTAACAAATAGGTGCTTTATGGTCAAACTTGAAATATGTTCAAGTTCACAAGGGAATATAATTTTATGTGTTTTTTTTTTTCCTTTTAATTTGTCACCATAATGTAAGTAACATATACTGTATGTAACAGAGCACACAACACTGCTAAGCTGAAGTGCAAAAATAGAGATCTAGATGTCATTAGCAGTTTATTTTAAATAAATGATGACTCAACATTATCAAACTCAACTGTGATCGAGCAGGCAAATTAGTGTCTTGTTGAAGTGTTTAACAACCTTTGTTACATTTGTATAAAGTAATTATTGACTGGGTGGAGAAAAAATTATTAGGACAGTGATCAATGGCAGCCCATTTCTCAGTGTCAGTGGATACAAAAGGCTGACTGCAAATTAATGAGTTCTCTCAGATTGCCTCTCCTTTCAAAGCTTATTTTTCCATTAGCACTCAGTGCTGGTGAAAGGCTCAAACTGGATAGGGCTTTAGCTGAGAGACAGCTGTCAAACAGGCTAAGAGAGCAAACATTTCACTTTTATCCATACTACTGTGCAAACATTCACACACAGACAGGCAGGCAAACGCATGTGTGCACAAACACAATTCAAAAGGTGAGAGGTAGAGCTCTCCCTGACACCCACGGGCCCTGCAGCCTGAGAATTTTTTTTAAATTTGAGGCTCCACTCCCTTGTTTACTCTGCAGCTTATTCTGCATGCATTGGTCTCGCTGCTGTTTGTGTCAGAGTGTGTGCTCACTAGGTGAGAGTGTAAGGGGGATGTTCTTGTTCAGATGACGTGTTTATTTTGCATCCTTGTGTTTGATTTGTAAGCATCAGGAGTTGGCACCTTTAGGATCATCACTGATCAGTTTTTCAGTCAGTCACAATCATTGAGTTCATCAAAAGAGAAAGAAAGATTACACCTAATAAGTAGAACACTTAAAGTTTTATTATTAGTAGTACTAGTATACAAAAAATGTATTAGTACAATGTGCTAATGACTCTCTAATGGCACCTGGTATTGGTAGAAAGCTACACGGTAATAAGGAAAAAGCGAACAAGCAAAGCTTTAGAATACTCCACTGGTCACTGCAGGTGTCAGTATGAATAGGCTGATATGTTGTATGGTTGCATCTTCAGGCAGAAGCCACATTTGCATCTTTGTATATAACTATACTGCTGTCTCAGTTATGTTTGGAAGAAAAAGGTTTTGTTACAATTGTTATAATAAAATATGTTTCAAATCAACATATTTAATTTACTGTTGCTCCTTTTCATAGGTGTGAATGTGACTGTGCTTAGTTGTCTGTTTCTATATGTAGTCCTGTGACAGACGTGACCTGTCCAGGATGCCCCCTGCCTTCACCCAGTCAGCTGTGATAGACTCAAGCCCTCCGAGACACTACAGATGATAAAGCGGTGTATAGATAATGGATAGATGGATGTTGCGCCTTTTCAGTCAACCAATCATATATTAAATCAAGTAGGAGTAATCATATGAAACTCAGAAATAGAGATGCAGCTTTGAAAATGTCATGAAAGGGTTGTATTTTATAGCAACCCATGATATTTTCCCTAAACCTAACCAAGTGCTTTTGGTGCCTGATCCTCACCAAACAGTAAGTGCAACAAAACTCAAGTCTAAGGATAATGGTCCCACATGGGGCACAAAACCCTGTCTCCTGGATGACAGTCCTCTTGCTGACATACGTCTCCATCCTCCCCATCTACATTCCTCTGCAGACTTTTTGGCACTTACAAATTGGAAGCTTTTCCTAATACGTCACAGTCACACCTTTCAGCTAAAACATGTTTGTTTCAAAATTACATTATCCTGTTTGACTGAGACAGAAAGTTGTAGAACCCAAGTTTACAGAATTGGTTTCATAGGTTTGTTATATGAAACCCCAGAAGTCTGACTGAGTGTTTGTGAGTCTGTCATCGGTACCATGGTCTTGACAGTTAAGCAATGACATGATGCAACATCTAGCGTACAAAAAAAAACAACACTACATGGACAAAGTGAAAAACTTGATTTTCCCTGGATGGCGTCTTTAAAGTTCTAGAAGAACTGGACACATCCTGACTACACTTGTGGCATCTTACATGTAGAGTAGTTAAGCAAGCCCTAGAAGCTGGAATGAGTGCTGCTCTAGAACACTGACATGCACTGCTGCTAAAAAAAAACCTGCACAACTGCCAAGACATCTTTGGTTCCACGGTCTGTGTTTGATGCATCCAAACATTTTAAATACTGTAGTGGAAATCAATAGCAAACAGAACTCTACACATAAGCTGAGATATTGCCACAAAGTATAAAAATGTGCTACACACTTAAAAACACAATTAAGTCATGGAAAAGTCACCAAATTTAAAAAGAATTCAATCCAGTATGCTACAAGGTGTTTCTATTATTTTTTCCAAAAGGTCTATGCCAGTGATGCAAGAGCTCTCTAGATACTGCATTAAAACTTCTGTAGCACCTCCAACATATCCTTAAATTTGAAACAATCCCTATCTGAAACTGATTTTAACAAACCAATTAAATGCTTAACTGGTTGTATGTAGCATCTGAAACTGTGCAGATAGTTCATTGTAGCAAGAGTTCAAAAGAAATAGATTATGTAAAAGAAAATAAAGTAACTTAAACGACATATGCTGTTAACCTGTGCATAACTACAAATCATCAACAATCACTTTTATCAACTAAGCAAGCAGGTCTGATAGCCAGATAGTGAAAACCAAAGCAGAGCAGTCACAACGTATGAGTCTTAGAGAGGAGCTATGGTGATGTCATCTCTGTTGGTATTTTTCAAAATAAACTCCTCATGACTTCTCTTCACCTAGTGGCACCGTGAGCAAAACACACTAGTCTGGCTACAATCTATCTCTGCATGTTTATGTGGCAGGCGAAAGCAGTGCCATAATAGTAAATGGTTTCAGAGCAACTTCAGGCTCAGACGGCGCCCTACTCAATAGATCAGTTGTACACGGAGCAGTGACCGTTTTTTTCCCCTGCTGGAGGGTGTTGTTAATGGTGCATCCCTAGGGACACCAGTGTTGGTTTAGGCTCAGAAATAGTCCGCATGTTACATTATAAATGGTGTGTTCATCTTGGGACCCTTGGTCGTCTTATTAACTCCTTTCAACAATCTTACATCCACTTAATTGCAGTAACAGTAAATCTGTTTGGACAGATTGGCAAAACAAAAGTGACAAGATGAACTGAACAATGGCAGCGCCTTGTGTCTGGGTAAGCCACTGACTTTAGAGAGCTTTGTTGGGATAGCAAATGAGCAGAATTAGCTTAAGAAACAGATGTCTCTTTATTGCTGCTGACACAATAGACAACATGGTAAAACCTAGCAACACACGCCCAATGGTGAGTCCTTGGAGCCTAGAACACAACTCTCAGCTTTAACGTGCCTGTGTCTGAAAGTAAAGTAGGGAAACAGTGCCCCACTCTGTCCTCAATGAGTAGGACAAACAGGATGGTTTCATTCTTTGCAGGGTAGTGCGTTAAGTGCAATAAGTGTTAAAGACTCAAGCAGAAGGTGGGCAAAGGCCAAGACAGCGTGTCTGCAATACCTTCGTGTCACAAAAAGGATTATTAGGTTGCCCCGTGATCAGTATACACAAATGCACGCACACAAAAATACAGGCTGCCCTATTAATTGGAGACATGGCTATCATAAACACAATAGGAGAGCGAGGAGCTTTGTCAGCCCAAAACTAGGTCATGATTGAAAACCACAAGAGAAGAATAAAGGAAACTGCTTACAAATTAGTTGTGGGGAGGGGTGCATCCTCATGTTCTCCAACACTGTCACCTGCCCACCCTCTTTGACATGGCAGTGTTTGGCTGAAATTTCACACAGTAGGGATGAGACTCCCTTAAACCTTCTTTTGTGTTTCTGTCAATAATCATGTTTGCACTTTCATGATCCTATGGCTTTAGCTCTGGCAAGTTATTTACCGCTGTACCTCTACCACCTACATGACTGACTGATGTATGGCTACTCTGGTACACAGGGATCAACACAGCAGTTACTGACATGTTTTCTTTTCTTTGCTTCCTTTCATCTCTTCAGTCTGCCTCCAGTTTTGCAGTGTTTGAGCAAACAGTGTCTACAATACAAACCACCATAACACAAAAACAGGGTGAATGAAAATAAGAAAGAAGCGCTTGGAAGTTCATGTTAGGATACGTATGGTACTGACAACAAAGGCACTTTTATATTATAATCACATTAAGAAATGATAGATTTTTGTATAGCTTTTACCACTGAGTCTTAGTTGTAGCGTATGATCAATTATTGTAGTTATTGCAGGCATGCTGTGAAATTTAATATACCAACATTTCTGGCTGGTGTGTAAATTATATAGGCCCCTGTCTGGGAAACAGGCCGATATATATGGTTATTTCTGTTAAGTATGCAAACTTGTTGACCCCTGTGAGGCACAGCTTAAAAAGGAACACTTTGTTAATAAAGAGCTGTATGTCTACAAAGAAGTGTTGTTACACTCATCTGTTTCAAAAATTTAAAAAATATACCTACTCAACAAAACTAACATTAAGATGATAATAATGTTAATCAACACAGAAAATTAGCTTGTTAAAGACTATTCTAAGAATAACTGATTTGGATGACTCAGTAAATTGCTACTGATAAAGATCAGACAAAGCTGATAAAACCTGACATTTCACAAATCAGAACCTGCAGCCAGTCTTGTACTACTTTCCTAGTGGAGCATGACTTTTCCTCACCAGAACCCTCAATAGGTTGACCTCAAGCTTTTCAAGGAGCCCATTTCAAGACCAAGCCAGAAATGCTGCCAAAACAAAGCTAGAACAGCATGACAGCTGTTAGTACCACTGTTTTACAGCAAAGGCAACATGTGCTACCTGGTAGCCCACCTGTACCTTTCTGACTGGTCTTTGCATGTTTGTCCTAGAATCTGTGTGGACTGCATTACAGTGCTTTGGTTTCATGCCACATTCCAAAAAGGTTAGGGTTATTGGGCACTTGAAATTGTAGATGCCTGTAGGTGTTACTATGACTGTGAATGGTTGTCCATCTGTGCAAACATTTAGGCACTAAAAGTAAGAATGCTTTCAAAAATAATGCCAAGGACAGTCTTTATTTCTCACTTAAACTGATTGCCTGTATAGCAACACCAGGTCCCCCCGATACACTTGCACACAGTTTTTTCAAAGTATTAGGGAGTTAGGTCATTGAAATCTTTTAGAGAATTTGCCACCGTTCTTCTGTGGCTTCAATCTGTCTCATCCATGTAATCCCAGGCTGATTCCATGATGCTGGGGTCAGAGCTTTGTTTGAGTTGTGGCAGCTGCTGCAGGACTCCTTGTTCTTCTTGTGGCTGAGGTTCTTTATGACCCTGGCTTGATGTTTGAGCTTATTGTCTGAGCTGCTGCTGAGTAAGTTTGGGAGCTATCAGATACCTCCCTGATGGTACTGTGTGGTGGTGAAAAATCTAAACATCTAAAGTGTCTAAAATTGTCTTACAATACTGTATGAATATGTACCGATGCTGTGACAGACTGAGGGCCTGCCCAGGGAGTCTCTTGCCAAGGTGTGTAAAGACAGATGTAGAATGAAGTGGGTCAAAATGATACCCGCAGTTGAGATGGCCTAATGCATGAGTGATCCAGGGCACTCTTCTTCTAGTTCATTCTGAAGGCCAAAGATCATTTACATCGGTAAACTAAGCTACTCCTCAATGTGAGCCGCAATTACCTATTTTTCTTTTTTAACAAGCATGGACAGGAACTTTTATGGAAACATTCTGGTTTCTTCCCCAAAATCCTTTGAACGTTCTCTACTTAATGCATCTCTACCAGCAACTGTAACATTGTTTTTCTTTTCTGAGGAAAAAAAGGCTGAAATGCTTAGGAAATGTGAATATTTTGTTTGAAAATCAGTTTGTAATAAGTAACAAATTTAATGAATGAATGAATTAGTATTCTGTTTGGATAAAATCATATCCAGTGAAAACACAGTATGAGAACAGTTCACTGCTCTATGATTAAAACAAAGAAAGACTGAATTCTCTGCTGGGTAGGCTGTCAAGTACAATATGGTTTATAGACTCAAACAGTAGGTGGGCAAAGACAGCAAGTTATTCGGACAACTTTCTAACCGACTTTTTATATAAAGGACTGCTTTATATCTTTGTATCTGCTGGGCCGCTTGTCAAAGGCAGTGAAGCTTGAAGAATCAAACCTCAACTTTTTGGGTGAGTTCACAGAGTCAGTAGCATATATCACTGTCTGACATCATTTTATGATACCACTGCTAGGATCTGAAAGAAATCACCCATCCACCAATTATCTATACACCACTTAATCCTCATTAGGGTCACGGGGGGCTGGAGTCTATCCCAGCTCAATTAGGATGAAAGCAGGGGACACCCTGGACAGGTCACCAGTCTATCACAGGACTACATATAGAGACAAAAAATTACACTCACATTTACACCTATGGACAATTTAGAATCACCAATTAACCTCAGCATGTTTTTGGACTGTGGGAGGAAGCCGGAGAACCCAGAGAAAACCCACACATGCACAGGGAGAACATGCAAACTGTACACTGAAAGATCCCAGACCCAGGTTGGGATGTGGACCGGGGATCTTGTAGTGCACGTCTAACCACCAAGCCACTGCAGTCCTATGTTGCCAAAATCTGAAATGTTAAAATATGGGTAATTGGTTGAAAAAGAATTCAGCCAAAAAGTTTTTTCTTAGTTTGCCTTCTTTCTGACACCCTGACCTCACCACATGTATTTGCATTTTTTATTTCATGTACCACTGATGAAACATAGCGAGCAGTCTACACTGGACATGTAATAGCTTATGTGTGACTTGTCTTGGGCTGTATGGGTTGCTGGTGAGTCAGCAGTACTGTGGATGGACAACTGACATGCGACTTCTGCATGGTGACCAGTGAAGACAGTGTGTAAGTATATAAGGTTACATAAGAAAGCTTCAAGCTTTGGAGATAGTAAGTCTAATAATAGCCTTTTTTAGTATTTCATGCACTAATGTTTCTGATAGCTTCATGCACACTATGGTCTATGAAAAAAAACCCAGCAGCATTAGTGTTTCAGACTGTATAAAGTAGCCCATGTTTACACCTTCTTGATAAGTGATCTGTTGTAGTTGCATGGAACATTTAGTGCCAAAGCAGAAGGTGAATGATGCTGTGAATAAATGAGGGCATAGAGCTTACACTGACAACAGCAGTTCAAGTCTCACTTTAATACACAGTCAATACTGGCTAAGCTTAATTTTATGATGATGCTAATTGCTGCCTAACCTGAACCATAACTGCCACTTTTTTATGACTTTTCCAAGTCTTGATTTTTCTGAACCATACACTAAATGAATTGAAGTGCCACATCAGAAATGCTCATGTGAGTTATTTTTTAAAATGGTCATATTTGCGTAACAGAGTTTGTATTTGTTTGTGCAATAGCAGCTATACTACTTAAACTTGTAATGGCATGCAACAAATGTCCTGAAGTGAATTCAAACCGTGCCCACATAGCATGTACCCAAAGCAAGGAAACCACAAGCACATTTTCAAATGCTGTTTCAACTTGTCAGGACTGGTGTTTGATATTTTAAAGCCCAGGGCATACTTCTGGGCAAGAACTGTTACAGCCCACCCAAATACCTAGAATACCAAACTTCAATAACAGTCTTACTGACTGGGGCTTCCTGGTAACCTAATGGTTAAGACTGATACTATAACACTCGGATAGCATCACCCCCAGTTTGATTGTGGCTCAAGACCTTTGCATGTCAGTCACCCTCTCTCTCTCCACCCTGATTTCTGTCACTTTAATGCTGTCTACTGTCCAAAATAAAGGCAAAAACATACATATATAAAGACTCATTGTTTCATGCTATAAACAATGGCAAATTACATTCCATATTCCACTAAAAGGGTTTTGTGAAGACTCATACATGCTGTACTAAATGTAGCTGAAATTATTACTATTACCTAAATTGCCAGTAATTGAATGCATATGATTGGGTACTGCCCAGTCTCAAAACTCAATAGAAAATCGCCTTATGGAAAGGATTTCTGAGGCTAGGAGGGCAATTGTATAACAGGCCCAAGGACTGTTACAGAGGTCTAAGGTTGACCCCCCTATATTGTCAGGGGGGAGAAGGGTCAAGTACTGGGTTAAAGGGATAACACTCCTGTATTACTTCAAGCATTACGTGTGTCTTCCAATTAGTGTATCTTGACAGATTAAGGAAAACAAGCTGTTCAAGGAAACACTGATCATGTAATCTTAACTGTGAATAGCTATTATAGTTGACCGTTAATTTCTGTGAACTCTTGAACTAGGAAAACCTCTGATCTGCTATAACCTTAAACATATTACCTTAGCTTAAAAATTTAATAGCATTGAGCTTGTGTATATGTGAACTGAACTGTGAAATGAAATGTCTGTTAAACCTCACAATGGAGCTTTAGCATGGCAAGAGGCCAAAGATGGTCATCAGAGTGCATTTTAGAATTTGAATACTGATTTAGGTTTAGTTCTTTGACAAAAACTACATTAGTTTCGGTCTAAAGTTTCAGTTTAGATATTTGATTCTGCAGGTTCTACGTTAAGGCCACAACTAGACTAAAAACAGCATTGCATTAAAATGCAAGGGGCTGCAGTAGAAAATGTTAAACATATCAGCAAACACTTTGCCTATTTCCATATCTTCCAGACATAATGCAGTGTCAGAACATTTAGAGTCGTGCTTTCTGCCACTTGGTCAGTGTAAGAATGTTGAATCTAATCTCTCTAATTTTGGTCTCCAAGTCCTGAAAAAAATATCTGGTTGCTAAAAGTCCTGAATGTTCTGACTCCAAAAACCTCTCATGCAGAACCATTTTCTGTTTGTTTCAGGAGGGAAAAAAAGCACCCGCTCCTGGGCAGATACCTCTAAGTAGCAATGAAACTTACATGCTCAACTTTGTAAAAAGACTTCAAACCCATTTAAATGATTATCTGTATCACCCAGAGCAGTGTCATTTCTCACAGGAAGAACTTGTGTCCCATCATTAAAGCAGCAACACAAACACAAGTGTACACACAAATGCTCACTACTAAGCCGTGCTTTCATTGCACCACAGAATGAAAGGCTGTACGTTTGTTGAGTATATTTGGAGAAAGTCACCTACAAAGTCAGCTAGGAGGGCACATATAAAGATGGGCTTTTGGAATTGAAGGAACAATGAATCAGAAAAGCAACTTCAAGCGGCACCTGTTATGGCACAGGAGGGACAGGGTAGAGGATTGGAAGGAACAAAAGCTGAGCATTATGCTGCTGATATAAAGAGCGGGTAAGCCTGTTTGCTTTAGAGGTGTTGTCCCGGTTGCCCCAGCGGCTACGTATTGCGGGGACGACTGTGGCCTTTGTTTTCTGACACGAACAGAGGGTGTTGAGAGCAAGCTGTGGACACTGATGCGTGACTGAATTCCTATTAAGCAGGCAGAACTGGGCGAGTCTTTAGAAGACATCTTCATGTTCTACCGTGAAGCTCAAACATAGACAAAGACAAGCATGAATACATGTGATGCAGCTAAAGTGATACAGATTTCTGAAATTGAGTTATGATACTACAAGTGTTTGCAATAGTCTTTAATTCCTGTCAGGCTTTAAGAGCTGATACAACTTAAAACTGACTCTCTTCATCATACCAGCACCAATTTAGTGATTACTGCAGTTTGCTACACCTTTGGTTAAAGTCAAAGGCATTACAAAAATCTCAGAACATGACAACACTGCTAATAAGTTTGGGACAACAATGAACAGTCAGATAGTTCTAGCTTTACTAAGTCATCATGCTAGTCAATTCTTTTTGGCATGTGAAAAAAAAAAGATGGGAAAGTTTCTACACTTGCTGTTCACATCGATCCATCCCATTTATTCTACCCTACATAACTGCAGTTGTGCACATACAGTTTTCCAGTGCAGAGAGATTTTCACCCCAATTTCTGGTGAGCTCACCTTCAGTTTTACCTAATTTGCCTTACAGTCAGTACAAAGTGACATAGCAATCTCTTGTGAAACTCAGGCTTTAATGTAGTGATCCTACCATGTTCTCAGAGGTCAGTACAATGTTATTATAACAAAGAAAAGAATGGTCAAAGCTATGAAAATAGGGTTCCAGATGTGTTAAAGCAGCCTTATCCTCTGAATTAATTTTAAGAAGGCTGGTGGGTCTTCAAGATATTTTGGACTTATGACAAAGAATCTTGCCGTCGTTAAAAAATAGTTGTTTCAGGATACAGATGCATACAAGCAAAAAATTTAAATGCTTCAATTCAAGCTAAAGATATGTTGACAGTGTTAAGATGAGCGTGAGCAGGATGACACCCAAAATACACGTAGGATATAAAAACACCAACAGGGAAATTCATAGAGCTCAGCAGCAAGTTTTATCGACGCCTATCTGTCCACACCTGTGTGTCTACCTGCCAGATCTTCAACAATAAAACAGGATTAATTCATACTTCAAAGAGGGGTAGGTGCAATCGTGTGCACACTTAGGACTTGTATTCAACATTTATTAACCGTTTTTGAAGTCTAAGCTCGTGCATTCAGCCACCGCTGTATTATAACTTTAAAAAGCTGCTGAATGCCCAACACAGAGCACAGAGAAAGTGGAATTAGCTTGTTCAAACAGAGATGCGTTGAAAAGTGTCATTCCCACGGCGAGGTGTGCCAGCGCGCTTTGAAAGTGTAATGAGTCAGGGCAAGCTTTTGGGTATGTTGCTACAGAATTAAACACTGAGTGTGTCCTGTTTGATTTTAAGAGCTCCAGTTCTTAAATAGCCTTGTCTGTCAGCACATACAGATCCCACTAAGAGGCCAGAACAAAGAACTTTCCCGTCATTACTCTGTTGGGATTTTCCTCAATGCTTTGAATGACTGTGTGTGGTGAGAATAGGTGTGAGATAATTGGAACATGTTGTAAGAGATACAACTACAGAGGGAGAAATTGCTCAGTCCAGACCCACATCTGTCAGGAGCTTCTATTTGCAAGAAGAGTCCACATGTTGCATTTAATAGCAAACCTGTTGAAGCTGCAGTGTGTTTGACACAGAATGCCCCAACACTTCCTATATTTACACAGGTCTGGAACACCAACAGCACAGCACTTTTCATTCCTCCTATTTCTCATCACATTATTCTGCATATCTATAAGTCCCCGGCACTAACTTAGCTTTCTGACAGTTTTTAATGCCTAACCTTTCACCTGCCCTTTGTCAAAAGAAAGGCAGTCCATCATTTCAAGGAGAGAAAAGCAGAGCATTTAGTGGGAGATGAGTGAGAAGTTACATGTTTGATCTGCGGAAATATTTGCAGAAGGATTCCCAAATGTAGGAGTGATTAAGTGTATCGGAGGGAGTTTCCCCACACCTGCCCTGTATGAGCAGCAACAGACTGCAAAAACTCCACCCTGTGATCACAACAGTACTCAAAACATATATTTCATTTGGAATTATCCAAATCTATTACAGGTCTTTAGCCAGGCCGACTGTGGCATTGGAATTCTGTAACACCCTGCATTATTTTGTCAAAATTTGTAACATTCATGGCCAGTGTTTTAACAATTATTTATTTCTATAATATAGTGGGATATTGGTAGAGAGGATAGACAATGGTGGTTATTGTGAGATAAACGACATTTTAAGGCCAATTCTTGACCGATGCAAACTTTAAAAGTGGACAGTAGATGAGCATGCAGTTCTGTTCTACTACTTGAAACAAATACTTAATGTCTGTGTGGGGCAAAATACAAACTTTGTTCTCCTGTATTACTGTTAGATATGTTGCACATCTATCCAACCCCCAATGATTTCATCCTTACTTTCCAGTTCTCTACAGGGCGCAGTATTTTGCCAATTTGTGCATTTGCACCAAATGCTGCTACTGGACACACTTCCTGACATATGGAATCATTGAACAAGAGGAGAATTGCGAGGACAGGTCGGTGCTCAATGTAATGTTAACTAGGGCTGCTCCCTGAAAATCAGTGCTTCAAATTATCAACTGAACATTCCTGACTCGACTCGACTCAGAGACGGACATTTGTTTATGCTGCCAATGTGTAATGCACATATGGTTAACTGATGTGTGAAACTGAAACCTGATATGAAGTGATGTTCCAGCTGAGCGTGTACCTGTAAGGAACATGGCCTTGTGGGTAACCTGTCTGTGTTATGGGAAGTGAGCAACTGTAGTGTAAAAGTAATGTTACAAGGACATAGACAAATCTACTGTGAAATGAATGTAACCCAGGGTGATTTAGTTACTGTAGACAGCCATAAAGGGTTTAGATAGGCCTAAGTTTCAGTGTAACAGCTATTCAGATGTAATGTGCCATGTTAACTGCCCTAAAAAAGGGGAAAAAAAGGCTTGGTTCATGCAAAGTTATAAGTGTGTCTCTCTGCCTCCCCCTCATCATTGCAGTGTTGGTTCAAATAGTAAAAGTTAAAGTTAACAGGTCCAGATACAGTGAAGACACTTAGCCCAAAACCATAGGCCTCCCTACTAAAACGGAAACAAAATAAATACACCAATGTAGTAAATGGCTGAAACAAATTCAACGCACGAAGTTCTGATTTGGGGGCAGGTCTAATGTCTGCTAATGCAGCTACAACAAATTTTATCCACACCATATCTCAGAACTTTTTGCTGAACAATTTCAACCCATGCAACAGATTTAGTTTGGCAATGAATTAAATCTTCTGTGATAGACAACTTTAACTCTTCTTCTCTCAGAGACAGGCTGACACAGTGATAATGAATCATAACTGGACTGACTAGAGCTCCGTCAGCGTGCCGCTGAGAAGGACACTGACTCTCCTGACTAAGCTGAACCAGCCTCAACAACAATGAGCTGCAGTGCCAGTCCAACAAACGCAAATGCATATTCATGGTAGATTACATTGTCATGTGAATGTAGTTGTTTATCTCAGTCACTGTGACAATGTAAAAATGTGGCAGTTATAAATTCAGATGATGTCTATGAGTAATACAAACAATTGTACATTGATTTGGCACCTAATGCACATCTAAATACATTATTCTGTTACTCCAATTGGACTTCCTGGATGCACTGCCATGCCAGTACCTTAAACAAGCATATCCCAACAACACAGGCACCTGCAATTTTTTAATACAGGCCTGCTTTCACTCACGACTAAGGCTAGTTCTCAAGGCTTCAGTGCGTTCCACCTGTTAGACTGTTGGTATCTTCACAGTTGAGGTACACCTTCAAGGATCTGATAATTTACCATCTAATGGCAAGTGAAAGATGCCTGTGAAGCATTGTCAGTGATCTCCATCTTCTTTGTCCTAAACATCTGACAGATCTGTGACTCAGGAAGACTTCATCAAGCCTTTCTGTGCTAATAATTCAAGACATCAAGGGGAAAGACAGTTCATGCTTTTTTGCAGCATACCAGGCTAATGGAGTGCTGCTTAATCTTGAGAGGTCACCGCCCTCGACCAAAACCTCGACTCGAACCCAAGTTCCATTCCCAAATGAGAAGCAAATGTTTTCTTTGATAGATTTATGAGCCACCATCATTTAACGTAATGCAAACTATGCAGGTCAGTGAAACATATGCCGACTAAAAGTAGGTAGGTGATTAGAAGAGTTTTGGGGCATCGGCGTACTAATCAAGCTCCCATGTTGCAGAGCTGACCATGATGGTATGATTTCACCATGAGGATCTCACGCTCTTTTAGACAATGTTTGATTTTGACTTTAAAGGTTTCTGTAACAGTTGCGTAACAAGATTGATTCTCTCGCTGACATGCAATGCAATACAAAATGAGGGCTTGCATATTTCATGTTTGATAAATATATAGTACAGATGGATTTCCGTTCTAAATCTCATCGGAATGTAACCAATATTTTAAAATCTGCCACAAATGCATAACTGCTAGTGGGACAACAGGAAAAGTTAAATAATGCATCTTCTTAGGATGATGAAGTGCTGTGCAAAATTTCCTGACAATCCAGCCTATAGTTGAGATATTTCAGTCTGGGCCAAAGTGACGGAATGACAAAAAGATTGCCAGACCAACTGATGTTGTCATTTTTGAAGCCATGATGCCAGTATGGCTAAAATTCCCAATTTGGTCTACTGTAAGCCCCACTTAACCCTAACACATTTCAGTCAGAACAGATCAATCAAGGTTAACAACAGGTTTATGTGGCAGGGTGAAACTTCTTTCTACATCCCCACATAAAGAAGTTCAACTCTATTGATTAGAAAAAGGATAATAACATAGATAATCAAAAATCAATGTGGGAAGCAACAAAATGGAGCTGGACAAATATTTTAAAACTAATGTCAGTGATAATAATTTTCATAAGTTGTAATATGGAACATGCTTAAACACATTAATGTATAATGTTAACAATGCTAACAACTGCTCAAACAATTCAATGTGATACTACACAAAGAGGTTAAGTACTTTAATGGATCAGAGTGTCTTATCTCTGTGAGTGATCTATCATAAACGGGGTAAAGTTGCATAAATGGCTAATTGCCAGTCTTTAATGCTCTCATGCTGATACCCTACTACAACATGCAGAACTAAAAAAGCATTAGGCTTTCAGCTGAGCAAATGGTTGCCACAATCACACTTATAGCATTAACCAGCTTATTGTGTAAGCACACTAAGATGAGCCCAAACAACGGATGTCTATATCAAGATTAGTCAACTTATAAAACCACATAGGCAGATTAGGTGTCTAATTCCACTGACCCTCTGAAGTAAATCTGGGTTTATTATCCAAGGAGCTCCAAACCTATGACTCAAGCCAAGTTCTAACAGCTGCTTCAGTAGACAGATTGCTAAAGACCCTCTACTACCAGATGATCCGGTCAAGCAATCCTTATGAGTCTACATGCGCTTAAAGAAATCAATTTCATTAGCTAATTATCCAAAGCATCACAATCACCAAAGCAGTTTTTACCATTTAAAAGGCTATGTGAATGTGAGAAAATTCTACCACGAAAAACAAAGTTGGATAGCAAATATGCAACAATTATACGTTCATATATGTATTTATACTTTTGAAGAACTGCCCTTACAAATCCTCACAAAAGCCCAAAGTTCATGTTTCATCATACACAGTGGCATGTGCAGTATCTGTGCTGCCATCTAGATTTGTCTGAAGTTATTTTCATACATATCTACATCTGAAATATTCTACTCTAAAGAAGACTTTTGCAGCTCCCAAATAGGCTTTAATATTACTATTAAATTACTAACATTTTCATAGGAAAAGTTGATTTTTATAAACAATGTATAGCAGAAGTACATTTTAAAAATCCTTAAGTTTAACATTATTTTAGATATTTTATGGCAAATGTCTGAATAAGATGTATGTATACTTGCATACCTTCATATATTTTTCTGCACAATAGGGTCTACTTTAGTATATAGTACAATATTTTGTGGGGTAAATGGCATCTTAGGAGAACAAATAAATATATTTTTTATATTTTTACATTGCCACAATATTGCCAACTGTTTTTTAATGAAAAGAGGCATGTAAGGTCAAGTAAGCAAGTATTATGTTAAGTTTTTAATTTGGCTTTGTGCAAATTGAAACACAACAAACATGCTTAAAGTGTCTGCTTTAAAAAACTGACAAACAGTGATCTGCTCTTGGTCACCATATGCCTTATTTGTATATATTTTACAGTAGTACTGTAAGCATTTCAAGTTCATTGTTATAAAACCATTTTAAAGTAAAATCCTGCATTACAGGTTGAAGTACTTGCTTACTGTTCGAACAGAAATACTGAAGAGAATCCATATTGTGCTACAAATAAATCACTCAGATGAAAATAATCACCTTTAATATCCACTGAGGCATGAAGATTGCCTTTTATTAAAGGTCACCATACCAGGGCTTGCAAGCCTCCATTCTCATCTGTGCTATAACAAAGCACATTGAAACACACATGGTGTCTGCGTGCCCTTCTATTATCTGAACATGAACAATTATTAAATGCAGTAACTATACGATTGTAACAGCAGGTCAGATGAAACACAAAAAGGCAGCGACGAGCAGCAACACTTTTTTGGCACAGATGACAGTGATAAATGACGGGGAGGGGGACCTTATGACAAAGATGAGCCTAACAGGTTAAAATGACAATGGTTAATGATGCCAGTAAAGTTGTTGTGAGCGTGTCATCCCCCACACCAACAGTGTTGGTCAGTTAACCTGGCTGCAGGCAGACTGGAGTTTGGGTGTCTGTCGATTCCACCCAGACAGACTCCAAAGCTTTACATGCAATATGGTGTCTGTCAACTTCACAGCGGAACAGCAGGAACTTAAAACTTGCCTCATGCAAGCAAGCGTTTAAAAAACAGTGAAGGGTGGACCAAAGTGTGCCCTAAACCCCTGACTGGAAAGGGGGGCAGAGATGTGCGTCCGACCGATGGGCTTAGTCAAATTCACACTGTGATCCAGATGGCCAAAATGTTGAGGCTTTTTCACAAACAAGACCATTATTTTAAACTTATTGTTTGATGGGCGTACTGACAAAAAAAATCAAACTGCAACAACACCACAAAGCAGAAAATGATTAAGCAGATCATCATATTTGTCTGAATTTTTGAAGATCTGGGTTTTTGTGGCGCACAGCAAAGGGTTACCAATATAGAGACGTTTTAAACAGGCCACACCACATCACTGTAGTATGTCAAATCTTTCTTTGACTTTGTGCCGGTAAATTTTTGCCTTTTCTGACATCTGTTTTCTTAAAACATTAATTTAAATTTCCAATATTTTGTTTGTGTTGTTTTGTCAGTGTATGCCATCTAATAAACTTTCAGTATGACATCTGTCTCAGTCATTGATTGAGGTTCCTGACTCAACAGCATCATCACATTATCAGAAATTTTGTAGCACAGAAATGGTTTAACCCTGCAAATTATTTCTACTCATTTTTATTTTAACATTCTACATATCAAGAACACTGAAAATCAAACAAGCACTACTTAGCCAAAAGATCTGTTGATTTAATTGTCATATTTGTTCTTCTTTTTTTAGCACTTTAGCACTAAAAAAAAATCTGCATTTGAATAATTTCATACATTATCCTTAACTATTATTACTGTATATATATTTCATCTTGAGCCAAAAGAGTGGACCAAAATGAGTAGAAAATTGACCACTTGAAAGTAGTGCAAAGTTTGGAAAGTTACCATTTAACCTGAATTTACCCCATTAGTCAGGGTTAATCTTTTTAATCTGACATGTCACAGTGATAATCTGAACAGCGACTGGCATTTAAGAAGCTGCTAGAACAAAGAGACTAACAGTTAATACTGGATTCCACTGGCAACAACCAACTAAGCTCTAACAGTCACAGAAATGAAGTTTTTGCTCTGAAATTATTCAAAATGCTTGTTTGCAGTTGCAGGTTTGCAGTCTAAAACAACTACAAATCCATATAAAAACCAGAAAATTCTGAACTATCGAGCTACTATAAATTTGCTGAAATATCATGAACTTAAATTTTTAAGCAAAGCATTTTTCAAAATGCATAATACATTATAGTTATCACCTAGAGCGCAAGAAAACCCAGATAAAAAAGCCAGAATTGTCTTTAATGATTTAAAAACTGACATACACTAAAGTATTTTTCTGCTAAAAAAAAAAAAAAAGAAAAAGAAAACAGAAAAAGAATATGGGCAAATTTACACACTGTTTTGAAACCGAAAGAACATTTGTTTATAATGAATTTTGGATAAGGGTTTTCAATACAGAAAACAACATCAGTGCATATACATTACATCGAAAAACGCATCCAAAACATCTCTTAAAAACTGAACCTCTGCCACATGCCTTTAATAGACACATGTAACGCAGAGGCATTTACTGCCTATAAAGCAAAGCATTTTTAAAAAAGCAGCATAGGGATTTAGAAATCAATGAGGGCATAAAAACGAACCACGGCATTCCTAAAGGCTGTGACCCTCTGTGCTGTATCTCTGTTCTGTTACAACTATAAGTCGGATTATGGAGGGTGGGGGTGGTTATTGATTGAAATATGCCTCCAGGCACAGCATGTGTCCACCTTGTACAAGTTGGAGGTACAAATGAAAAAACAACAAAGAAAACTGCACATACATCTTGATGTAAGTGCAAGATACTGTAACTGTCTGGATCACATTTTGGACTGATTTTTAAATGGATCCCTAAACACACAATGCATTTAAATGTAAGACTTGATCTGGCTGGTTATTCAGCGTCTCTAGGGCCTTGTTTAATTTCATATCAACACAAATGTGAAGAAGCTTCTTGGACATAGTGCAAATTGTGACTGAAAATAAGAAAATTGCCTCTACTCACTGCTACATTGTTACTTTGTTAACAGACATGTCTGAGGATATTCTTTATTTTTATTTTCATCAACAAATGCCATAAAATGGCAGGAACAGACACGAGGTTACATTCTGTGATGGTTGTGAAAAACACAGTGGCTAGCCGCACTGTTGCACTGGGTGACAGCTAAAAATAATCCCCGACCAGTGCGCCAGTCTCTTTTATTCAAGTATGCTTATTAAAAATGACAGTGTATAGCTATTTTAGGACAAATCTAATTAAAATAAAGCAAGTAAGCATTATCTGAGTGAATAAATCTCAAAAACTTGAATGTAGAATGCAATGACTTTTCAAAAAGAGTGATTTTTTTTTAATATAGATGAAAATGTGACATTCGTATCAAAAAACATCCCATGTGTGCAACTTCTCAGATGCCAGAGCTAATGCCAGACTGACAGAGGTTTAAATATACTTAACATGACATACTAACTACAGAAAATGCTCTGAAATTCAGGGGCTGCTTAGTGACTTATTTCAAATTGTCAAATTCATCATAATTTGCAGTATCCTAATGACTGCTGGCCACAGGCAGCATGTCCTAATATTTATCCATAAAAACACAACTTCTTGTCTTACAGTAAATTACTAATCAATCTTGTTTGTGGGCAATTCTAAATAAAAAAAAAAGCTTCCAGAATATTTTGGAAGCTCCTACTGCATACTGCACTTACAGAAACACAAATACTGGCATGAGATTTAGACTCAGATTTGTACAGTGCATTGGTTCACACAGATGCCACTGCCATGCTCATGCAACCATCTCCAGGTAAGAACTAGGTCAAGTACCTGGAAGTGGCTACAAAGAGAGAGTTGCACATTTTACAGTGCTTAAATGCTTCATTGCATTCAGATTGTGCAATAACAGTTTTCAGAAAGTATATGCCACATAAAGAGTTCCTACAGCATGACAGTACCAGGAGCAGTGTAAGTTATGGCTGTTCTACAGAAGACAAGGTCATTTCTCTAGACCAGGGGTATCAAACAAGGGGCCCACGGGCCAAAACCGGCCCGCCAGATGGTCCATTTCGGCCCTGAGGAAGACTTTCCAAACTGTAAAAATTACAGAGAAGACATTAACTGTATATAGTAAATTTGCAAAATTGTAAATTTTAAATAATTTCTAGACCTTGACAAGTTGTTTTGATCATAACGTAAAATACTAGATTGTTTAGTTCCAAATACCTGAGTGAGTGAATGTTTTGTTCCTTTGTAGAAACTCTGTGATCTGGAAGTTGTAATATGTAAATGATCAAATGAGGCATAATAAAAAGATAATTTTTCCCTTTGTTTTTGAACTAAAACAAAGGGAAAAAGTGGGAGTTGTGGTTATTTATAGGTTATTATACTGTGATTTTACTGGTGCGGCCCAGTGGAGATCAAATTGGGCTTTATGTAGCCCCTGGACTAAAATATGTTTGACACCCCTGCTCTAGACATTAGTCTGGTTTTGGAGATCCCTTTGGATTTCATGCTCATGTTCTTAGTTGAGAGAAGTGGAACCCAGCTTCAGCTGTGGTGGCTCATTCACTTCAAAGTTTGATGAGATGAGAAAGTCTGGCGGGAACTCAGTCGATTCTAACAAGATTCAAAATAACTGACATTAACAAATGCAAAAATATAAACCAGCTGTTTAATAGGCTACAGCCCCCTGCTTGAAAAATTAAAGAAGCAGCCAAGCCAGTCTTAGTTTGCCTAACCAGCCAGCTGTGTTTGGTGTCCTGCCCTCAGGGTGTGATCAGCAGCAGGTGGCAAACACAGTCCAGTAGCACCAACAATCACACATCAGTTATGTATTGTCTGAGGTGTTTAAAGCACACCTATGGCAACATTATGTATTATATGTTTAGTACAAACTAGAAAAATTCATGGCAAATTAAGATTAGTGTAATTCCTCTGTAAAGGCACATATTTCATTGTAAATATTAGTTTGAAAGATGACTACATCGTTATGTGCACACATGCAAAGCACTTTGAGCTCTGTCCTCCTGCACAAGCACATTTTTAGAATTTATTTTATTTGCCTCATTGGTAATATCTGTCCAGTGTCCAAATAAGTTCCAAAAATTTAAAGGACTATTTTAGTTTATTTCAACATGATGCATTTCCCACCCGTGGGTCATGCTAACTATACACTTTCAGGGACTCAGGGAAATGAGTAATCAGAGAGCGAGAAGCTTCTGCTTTCATTTCCCTGTTCTGTAAATATTACAGTGCAGTAAACTGCTGGCAAAGTAACAATGACATGATGTAGTTTTTGATCGGATTCAAAAACGGCTTCATTGGAACAATTCAAGAGCTAAGTGCCTGAAGACACACTGATAACGGAAGGAAGGAAATAAGATACACTTTCTGTTGTCAGTTCTCTGAAGCTAAAGTCACAGTCTGATGCCAATAGTTTTAGCTGAATTCCTAGTACTGCAGCTCTGATCTACAAAACAGGTTTGTAAAACAAATCATGTAATACTAACACACAAACATGCAAACACAAGCACACACATCTGAAGATGTACAGGCCATCAGGGTCTATTTTCATCTATGTTGTAAGCACGGTTGTTTACTAGATGTACTTTATTTTAATCCCTACATCTGAGGTAAAATTCAGATTTGATCACATTTCTACATAAAAATATAGTAGCAACAATGTTTTAGGAATGTGATCTGTAAAACATCTAATGAACCCAGACAATAAATTACACAAACTCAACTTTTCATTCACTGAGAAAACACTCAAAACTACTCCCATAGCTGCTTACTAGAACACAAAATAACACAAAGATTAAGCGTTATTAAAGGGGGAGTCAGAAATACTAATCCAATATATTTTTAGTCAAATTCAGTGACTATCTCTATGAGGTCTGCCCGCTGTTCATTCAGCATTTGTGTGCACAAAACATCTGGTGTTTGTACACAGCCCTGGCTCTGTAAACAGGAAACCAAGTGGCTTGGACTGATGCACACAAGACAGTTTGTGTGTGACACCAGTGTGTCCTTCCAGCTTAAAGGGAAAGTGAAGGGGAGATAAGGCAAAAAGAGGGTAGTGGGGTGAGGGATGGTAAATGTGACACATGCTAACTAGCTAAATATGCTAACTAGCTAAATATTAACACATTTATTCAGAATAACACCTTCAACTGGCACAAAAATCCCCCAGCTTACTTAAGACATAAACCTCAAGAGAAACTATAAGTGTGTCTAAACTAGGAGAGTTTTGCAAGATTGTGCAATGAATGATTGTGTGAAATGAATGCAAAAATTTGGACATGATCTCTAACAAAATTGAAATCTGGGTCTCTAAATTGCACTCCACACTTTGAACACATACAGTACACACCTTCACATTTATGTACCTGATCTTGAGCCATGTCTCCCAGGTACTGGATCTCTGCAGCTATTAAAGCTGCAGACAGAATGGGGCTTTGAGTGGAGCAGCCTTTGCACTGCATAAATCTGGTAATAGAGCACTCTTCAGGGTTCCAGATGGCATTATATGCTGTATGAATGAGAATCAGTGGGAAAGCATGTAACTGGAGTGATGTTAGAGGGAAAAAAAGTGCTGTAAAAGGATCAAAGTGAAAGGCTAACATCTCTTTGTGAATGTTAAACTGTGTCTAAAACAGCAGGGATGGCTACATTTCCTTTCATCCTTTAATATATTTCTTCTAAAAATGTGTCAGTATTTGTAATCATTATGCCCGACTGTCAATGGTTCAGTTGATTACTATGTGCAAGCTAGTATAATGTTGTGTAAATATTGCACTTGCCAAATCAAATCAGCAATTAACCTACCAGTTACAGTGTTGTCACAGTAAGGTTGCAGAGCAGTTCGTAAGGCCTTCAGTGATGACAGACTTTGGACTACCAGCAGTGAGTTGTCTGAAATGAATGGTTGATGTGGCGCACACTGGCAGCGACAGGTCAGTGCAGCAGCACTACATCCATCTCTTCTTAGAAAAGATAGATGCTCGAAATTACACACAGCCCGACGTAATGCGCCTGAAAAATCAAATTATAAAAGTGAAAATCACATCAAAACCAAAATGAATCACATTCACTTAGAGCAGTGATTTGACTGTTATTTAGCTGTGGTAAATAAAGCACAGTTATTCAGACATCATAAACAGAAACAGGATTTTTTTTCTCAGAAATTACCATGTGCCATTGGAAGCAGCTGCTTTTCACACATAGAACAGTAAAGTCCCAGAGCGCACGGCTTCTGGTCTTTGATGCTCTGTGAGAAAAACAAAGTCAGTTGTAAGATTTTTTTTTGTTTTTTTTCAGTAAATATGGCCATACTTCATAGCCTTCCATTACATCCCAAACTTTGGAAATATCTGTCAAAAAACATCTTTAAGGAGTTACAGAAAAGGTAGATACATAAATTAAAACTGACGGTTTCTAAATGCTACTTTAATTAGAAGCTCCATTCATCTCCACTCTAACTCTTAGAGTAAAAGTTCAAAAAAGTTCAATTGTAACATATAGAACATTGTTTCAAACAGATATGATGACTTCACATGGCTTTTTCTCTTCTGATTTTCACACAGGATGCACAATGTTATGAGTCAGATTGCCACCAACTTTGTTCTATGGCTTGAGTGTGGGAGACAGAGAAATGCCAAAACTTTCCCTGCTGGTGTACACAGGATACACAGCACTGTCTGTGAGAACATTTATTGCTTTTACTTGTCCTATCAAGCTATTTGTGTCCTTTAAAGCCATTATATGAATGACTAAAATTTTAAATCTAACATAAGAGCGAGGTATATATTTTTTATTTAACTTTTGTTAACTTTTGTTAACTCTTTGTTAAGATAAAAGACCCATTGAGATCGAGACCTCTTTCACAAGGGTGACCTGGCCAAGAGAGGCAGCAGCAAATGTCAAAGTTAACAAAAAACAGATGACAATAACAACAAACAATAAAATATTAAATACAAGTAATCAGATACATAAAATACAGGAGTCATTTTTACAGTAGTAATTTAATAACACAGGCACTGTTCAAAGGATTTCCGTTGTCGATACCTGAAAATAGAGCGGAAAGCCTCCAGTGACACAAATTTTGACAATTTCAGTTCGGATTGGAGGGCATTCCAAGCAGAGGGGGCAGAGTAACTGAAAGTTTTTTTACCCAATTCAGTTCGAACACAATGAACCGAGAGATGCAAAATGTCATGAGATCATAGGGCACGACGGCTTCCAGTTCTCTGAAGAAGAGTGCGCAAATAAGTGGGACCCATGCCAAGAAGTGCTTTGTAAACCAGAGGCATCCAGTGTGTATATCGCCTTACATTCAAGGAAGGCATGCCAGCTTTAGCATACAATTCACAGTGGTGGATGAAGCAGCTACAGTCAGTGATAAACCTCAGAGCACAGTGGTAGACTGGAGTCAAGGACTGTAGGCAGCTGGTTGAAGCACACATATACACAACATCGCCATAATCAAGTATCGGCAAAAAAGTAGCTGAAATCAGAAGCTTCCGAGCTCTGAGGGAGAACATGACTTGTTTCTATAGTAGAAGCCGAGCTTCACCTTTAATTTAGAGATCAAGTTTTTGACATGAACTTTGAGAGAAAGGTCCTTATCAATAGTTAATCCCAGGTATTTGTAACTGGTGACCAGCTCTAAAGTTTTACCATGGGCAGTTCTAGTTGAGGGGATATCCTCCGAGTGAACAGAAGAATTTGGATCAGTTCCTCTAGTAACGTCCAACGGGGGGACACATTGGGCGAGTTAACGAGATGAATACCGATCACGCTACACCGTCCGACGGGGGGTGGGGTGGGGGTTGGGGGTTGGCGACGACGAATATTCAGATCTCAAAATTAATATCTGGATACCACTGTCGGGACCGAATATTCGGATATTCGGATCCAGCCCTAGTGAAAAGCAATAAATTACAGAATCATCCGCATAAAGATGATATGAGGCATTTGGCAAGTTTGCACACAGATCATTAATGTAGACTGTAAAGAGAATGGGTCCTAAGACTGAGCCTTGAGGTACATCTTTTGTGACCTCAGGAAAGGTAGAACTAACTCCAGCCATTTGAACACACTGTCCTACTTGCCAAATAATCAGTAAACCAAGAGGCGGCTTGTTTGGAGTTGCCAATCTTGAGGAGAATTTCTAGCAGAAGACTGTGATCCACAGTATCAAATGCCTTGGATAGGTCAATGAACAGAGCAACACAAACCTTTTTGAGTCCAATGCCTCAAACGCATCATTTAAAACTTTAAGAGCAGCAGTTGCAGTGCTGTGCTGCTTCCTAAAACCTGACTGAAGGGGGTCTAGAATGTTGTTGGATTCTAAAAATTCCTTCAGTTGATCACAAACCAATTTTTCAAATCCTTTGGCCAGAATACATAATTTAGAGATAGGCCTGTAATTATTCACGGCTGTGGGATCACCTCCTTTTAGCAATGGGAGTACAAAGGCGGATTTCCAAACTTGAGGAAGTTTGTTTATTCTGAGGCTTAGATTAAAAATACAAGCTAAAGGTTCAGCAATGAAGTCAGCAGCCAGTATTAGAAAAAATGGATCCAAACCATCAGGACCAGCTGATTTTTTGGAAGCCAACTTTTTCAGTGCACTACAGACCATAGAAATAGACAGAGGTTCAAAATGAAAAGAACAGTCAAGGAGGAAGGCTACAGCAGGTTCATTATCTAAAATAGTGTTCTTAAAATCACTATTTAAAGAATCAAACAAATGCCCTGCGGTAATAAAATGCTCATTAAAATAATTTAACATGGCACATTTACTGGTCAAGTTTACAGAA
The DNA here is from genome assembly GCF_022539595.1 of Amphiprion ocellaris. Lineage (NCBI taxonomy): Eukaryota > Metazoa > Chordata > Actinopteri > Pomacentridae > Amphiprion > Amphiprion ocellaris. The sequence goes on along the minus strand of NC_072772.1, from coordinate 23,877,709 downwards.
TCTTTGACCAAAAAATTTGGCAGTTCATTAGAGGACATAGCACCCGAAGCAAATCTCACAACATTCCAAAATTTCTTGGGATCATTTAGATTTTTGGTTGTTTCAGATAAATAAAAATCTGATTTAGCTTTCTTAATTAAGGTGGTACATTTGTTGCGGAGCTGACGAAAAGTGATCCAATCAGTTTCTATTTTAGTTTTTCGTGCTCTGGCCCAGGCATGATCTCTTTCTTTGAGGTGGTTTCCAATTTCAGTCGAAAACCAGGGATTGTTTCGCCCCTTTATCCTAAACTTACGTAAGGGAGCACGTTTATTGATTAGCTTCAAGAATTCAGTATGAAAGAAATTCCAGGCCAGCTCAACATCATCAAAAAAAAGGGGAATTCGTTTCCACTCAAAATTAGACAGATCATGCAAAAAAGCCTGCTCATGAAAATGTTTAAAGTCTCTTTTGAGTAGAATACATGGTTTTGTTTTGGGGAGTTTTGTATTTCTGACCACTGCAATGGCACAGTGGTCACTTAAATCGTTCCCAAGAACACCAGCATCAATATACTTTTGGGGGGGCGTTTGTTATTATTAGATCAAGGACCGATGATCTAGAAGGATGTTTAATGTTAGGCCAAGTTGGGCTGTCTATTAATTGACTTAAATTTAGTGAGTCACAGATAGATTTCAGGCCATCTGAGGCTGATGACAACCAATCAAGGTTTAGATCCCCCACTAAAACAAACTCACCAGAGTTCAACCCTAAGACACAGTTATTTAAGGAGCTTAGGGATTCACTGCAGGCTGCAAGAGGCCTGTAACAGCCCACGACTGTAAGGGACTGTCTCTGTTGGAATTCAAGTTTCAATGCCAAAAATTCGAACTGTTTGCTAATAGATACAGAGGAGAGTAGAGTAGCATGAAATTTGTAGATGACTACACCACCACCTTTCCTGGGACGATCACAGCGGAAAACATTGTAACCATTGATAGAAATATCCTTATCTGAGACAGATTTACTCAACCAAGTTTCGGACAACACAAGAATATCAGTTTCAGTTGCCTGTACCCAAATCTAAACGAAATCAATTTTAAGAAGCAGACTCTGGACATTAAAATGCAAGGTAAAGTTGAAATGGATGAGAAGTCATATGCTAAAGGCACAGGTTGAATGTGATTTGCTGAAAAGAGGCCAACTTGCTGGCCTGCTTCACTCGTGGTACCAGATACTTACCTTTGTCTTTGGAGAGGTCTTCTTGAACTGCCTGTGTTTCTGCTTGTAAGATCTCTGCACTTTTAGAGCTTAGTTTAAACAAAAAGCAAAAAGTTTTAATTTTGCATACCTAAATTAGTGGCATAATAAATACCAGTAAGACTACAGCGTCATGATAGAAGCCATGATTGTTCAACTTTTTATCTATACAGACATCCTAATGTAATCTAGCAGTGGTGTTGTCATAAGACACTCAGAGAGCAATGCATTTCTGTGATGTCTTAACTATGGTCCAGAGCTTTCTTAAGAACACAAATGAACTGGATGCTATTTATCGCTGACACATACATGCAGTGGACTGTTGTGATAAGTTTACCTTGTGGTTTGGTGTGCGGATTTCCTCCTCCAGCTTCTCCCAAACTCCCTTTGTCTTCTTGTTTTGGAGTAACAATGTCAAACTCAGCCCTTGTTGAGCAAACAGGTATTGTGGATACTTTAGGAGCTTTGTGTTCCCTTACACTCGCAGAGGGTCTTCCTGGCTCAGGCACTTTGGAGTTTGTCCTTGTTTTTAAGATTTGTCCTGTGTGTTGGCAGACAATCCAGCTGTCTTTCTGAATTTCTGTTAGCTGGTGGTCCTGACAAGCGATGTTTGAGCTGTGTACTCTGACAGGTCTGGTTCTGGATGGTCTGCTCCAGAACAAACCCTGGGTCAGTACCTTCAGCTCATTATCTGTCCTGGCCTTGTCCACCCTCCTATGCCTGGTCCTTGTATCTATCTGCTGAAGACTGACTATTCCTTGGCACTTGCCTTCATAGCCTCCATCTGTCAATTCAAATGAAGTTACATCTTTACCAAACACATAAATTTGTCACAATCTTGTTTTTTTGAGCTAGAATAAATGAGAATGCTTTGGAATAACTACAATGAGTGTATTCATTCTTTAATTCCAAATTTAACAGCATCACAGACAAGCAGCTATAAACAGCAGTGAAAGGCAGCTGTTTGTCTATTCTGAATGTGAGTGAGCAGGGTTCAGACCAAAAGCATAAGTTTAACTGCAAACACTGGGGGTCACTTTCTGGTACCAGCGAGACAACCTAATATCAACCTGTAAGGAATTATGATGGCTAAATACCACACAGCCACTGACACCTGGACAAGAATGAAATCCAGCTTTCACACAAACATGGATGAGAAGTTGTTGGTAAACATTTTAAATAAAAAATTCCACATCACGGAAAATATTCTCTAACTGCGAGCCCTGTTCTCGCTCTGTTGAACATATTCTGCCACCACATCCTACCTCCTCAGTGGGGATGGTGTTTGTGATGATGTGCAGTGATTGCTGTCCACAAAACACAGCATCTAGTCAAATGACCAAAAGGATAAAATTTGGTCTATCAGACCAAAGACTTATTGACTTCAGATTCTCCCACATGCCTTCTTATAAACGCTAGTTGAAATTCAATATGACTTTGTTGTCAGCAGTGGTCTTCTCTTTGTCACTCTCCCATAAAGCTTTGACTGGTGAAGAACCCAGACAAAAGTTCTTGTATGAACAGTCCCTCCCATCTCCCATGAAGCCTGTAAATCCTTCAGAGGAGACATAGGTGTCTTGGTGGCTTCCCTCACTAGTCTTTCTTGCATGTTCACTTAGTTTTTAAGGACAGCTTGGTCTAAGTGGGTTTAAACATGTGCCATATTTCTTCCATTTCTTAATGATAAATTTACCTGTATGCCAAAGGATGTTCAGTGACTTGGACATTTTCTGGTATCCGTCCTCCTTGCACCCCTATGCTTTTCAATAACCTTTCAACGCAGTTGCATGGGGTGTTCTTTTGTCTTCATGGTTTAGTTATAACCATCTGTACTCCGATGATCTAATTTCCCTGTGCAACTTCTAGCACCAACTGGCTGCACCTGTCTTGAATTAGGTGAGTCAATTTAAAGGGGAATGAATACCTAAACGATCACTTTTCACATTTTATATGTTGAATTAACTGGCATGACTTTGACATGAAAGGGTTTTTTTTGTGAATTTCTTTCAAAAAGGCCAAATTAAACTGACTGAATGATACAATACTAAAAAACAATAAAAGGGAAAACTTTCAAGAAGGGTGAATACTTTCTATCTGCACTGCATTTGATTACAAAGCACAGTACCAGAGTGCCACTAGGTGATATTTCTCACTGGGCCACCTTGCATTTTTGTTCTCAGTGAAACAGACACACAGAAAGGCCCTACAACTTACAACTTGCAATCAGTTGTTTTAGTTGGTGCTGAGATCAGACACAGGAAAACATTTTTGGTTTTGACAGCAACACTCATTTGTCTCTTCAATAAGAAATTAATTGAAATTGTAAAACTGATTAATAGGTAAGGTGTTGACTTTTTTTCACACAGTGCTAATGTACCCCCACAGTTTACTTTCAGTCAATGAGAGTCAGGACTCCCACATTGTTTGGACCAGACTACAGTGTCAATAGCGTGCATGTGTGGTACTGGTGTCTATGCATAGCATGCACAGACACAACCTGCCGAAATGCTGCAAAGTCTTAGCTCACCCAAAGTGTTTGTCCTTGATTTCTCCTGCGAAGTGTTTTAGAGACGCTACTTGTCCTCTGAGACACTACTAGACAGCCTTCTTTTGACAGGGCTTTTGCTGCTGCTTGATGTATTGATTTTCTGATGGTGTGCTCACTCTTAGTCTAATTGTGCTTTGGATACAACTAATCCAGTTCCCACAAAGCATTTTAGAGTGCCACGTACTGCCTCTTAGCAACCTTTAATCATAATGTGACACTGAGAAAGCCCCTCTTTGCTTAGTAATTTGACTTCTTCTGTTTTTAAATGTTTCTAAAACCTCAAACTTTCTGATCATTTTCACGTTTACATAAAAATACAATTTTTGAAGTGGTGTCAGACTTTTGGAGCCTGCTGTATACAGTCATGGCCGAAAATATTGACACCCCTGGAATTTTTCCAGCAAATACACCATTTCTCCCAGAAATTGTTGCAATTACAAATGTTTTTGGTATACATGTTTATTTCCTTCATGTACAGTGGAAAAACACAAAAAAGAAAAAGAAAAAAGACAAAATTGATCTAATTTTACACAAAACTCAAAAAATGGGCCAGACAAAATTGTTGGCACCCTTTTACAACTGTGGGTAAATCATTTCATTTCAATCATGTGATGCTCGTTTAAACTCACCTGTGGCAAGTAACAGGTGCTAGCAATATAGAAATCACACCTTAAGCCAGTTACAGTGTATAAAAGTTGACTCAACCTTCGTGTTGTGTGTCTATGTGTGTCACACCAAGCATGGAGAAGAGAAAGAAGAGCCAAGAAGTGTCTGAGGACTTCAGAAGAAAAATTGTGGAAAAATATGAACAATCTCAAGGTTACAACACCATCTCCAGAGATCTTGAAGTTCCTTTGTCCACTGTGTGCAGTATAATCAAGAAGTTTATAACCCATGGAACTGTGGCTAATCTCCTTGGCTGGGGACGGAAGAGAAAAATTGATGAAAGAATGCAATGCAGGATAGTTCGAATGGTGGATAAACATCCTCAGTCAGCTTCCACACAAATTCAGACTGTCCTGCAGACTCAGGGTGCTAAAGTGTCAGCTCAGACCATACGTCGTCATCTGAATGAGAAGAAGCGCTATGGCAGGAGACTGAGGAGAACCCCACTGCTGACAAAGAGACATAAAAAAAAGCCAGACTGGAGTTTGCAAAAATGTACCTGAGTAAACCTCAGTCCTTCTGCAAGAACATTTTGTGGACAGATGAGACTAAGGTAGAGCTTTTTGGAAAAGCACGTCATTCTACTGTTTACAGAAAATGGAATGAGGCCTACAAAGAAAAGAACACAGTACCTACAGCCAAACATGATGGAGGTTCAAAGATGTTTGGGGTTGTTTTGCTGCCTCTGACACTAGGTGCCTTGACGGTGTGCAAGGAATCATGAAATCTAGAGACCATCAAAATATTCTGGGCTGCGACGTAGGGTCTAGTGTCAGAAAGCTGGGTCTGCGTCAGAGATCATGGGTGTTCCAGCAGGACAATGACCCGAAACATACCTCAAATAGCACCAAGAAATGGTTGGAGACAAAGCGCTGGAGAGTTCTGAAGAGGCCAGCAATGAGTCCAGATCTAAATCCCATTCAACACCTATGGAGAGATCTCAAAATTGCTGTTGCAAGAAGGCACCCTTCAAATCTGAGAGACATGGAGCAGTTTGCAAAAGAAGAGTGGTCCAAAATTCCATTTGAGAGGTGTGAGAAGCTTGTTGATGGTTATAGGAAGCGATTGGTTTCAGTTATTTCTTCCAAAGAGTGTGCAACCAAATATTGAGTTGAGGGTGTCAACAATTTTGTCTGGGCCATTTTTTGAGTCTTGTATAAAATTGTCAATTTTTGCTTTTCTTCTGCTTTTTTTGTGTTTTTCCAATGCACATGAAGGACATAAACACATGTACACCAAAAACATTTTTAATTGCAACAATTTCTGGGAGAAATGGTGTATTTTCTGGAAAAATTCCAGGGGTGCTAATATTTTCGGCCATGACTATATGGACATCTATTCATATGTCTCATTTGATGTCATTTTTTGTTGTTATTTTAGCTGAGCTTCTCCTCAATATTTCCATGGCAACAGCAGAAGTTGTGGACATACCACTGCTTTAGTTTACCAGTGTAGCTGGTCTACATTCACAACATTAGTGAGTCTTTTTCAGACACAGCACTAGTCTGAAAAGCTGTGAAAAAGTACAAAGTTGTCTCTAGACTTTTGAATGATCACTTTATATAGACAGAGTGCTAACCATTCCCAATGCCAGAATTTAATTTGAGCAAACAGCACAAATCTTTGGGCTTACACTTAATATGGATCAAGTGCCTTTTGTGTTTCATTTCTACTTTGTGAATTTGGCTTCAGTGTATTTCAAATAAAATTGTTTTCTTAGTGTAGCTTTAATGATTTGGTTGGAGAAAAGGCTGAATTAGTTTACTGGCAAAGAACAGTCATTCACAGCCATTACTGAGTCTTTCAGCAATGTGGGCTCCCTATTAAGTGCTTTTAACACACATTCGCTGGCCTCTCCACGCTCTGACTTTTGATTATGTTAACGAGTGGTCATGCACGATTACATATACAAGAGTCCTGGGAGGCAGCTGATGAGCATAGAAAGGCTTTAATGAAACACTTGTCTACTCTGCTCGTCTGCGCAAATCACACATTGGTGAAGTCCTGTAATGAGACAAATCACATCAGTGTAATCATGTTTAATGTCATCGTTCCGTCCCCCCCCAACTTAGCTTGTTTGATGACTCTGCATTTAGCATTGGCTTGATTTAATGACATCCGCTCCTCAGGCTCAGAAAATCAAATATGGCCTTTAAACTGCTGATTACACACAAGACTGCACTGCTCATGCTCAGGCCACAACTAAGAGCTGTTTGTCCCTAAAAATACAGTATAAAAGAAGAAAGGATTTAAATACTCTGCAGTTATACAGAAGTGAAATGCTATCTAAGGACTATAGTTAAGGAAGTTATACTATAAATAACTAGTGACTTTTTTTAGATTTATTTGAGACTTGCACTATAAGGTCATGTATCAAAAGCAGTGGATCAAAAATGATGCATTATTATATTGTGGATTAAACTACTCAAGTACAGCTGCATGAAATTGGGAAAAAATAATATTGCTACATTTTGCTTTTCTGTGATATATAATATGATAGGAAAAAATACAGGATTTTTCACCAGACAACTTGGACAACTCTAGAAAGAACGGATAATTCCTGAATGATTGAGAATGTGCATCTGCATAGAAAATAAAAGCTCATTTTCAGAAGAGCTGCAAAAAGACATAAGGAACCCTCATATGCTGCAACAAACCATCTAAAACAGTTTTCTCCTCTGGAAGGCATTCCGATCTGGTATGCAGTGATCATACAGATGTCTGTGGTGCCGATTTAAGAAATTGAATTAATTAGTTGGCTTGCTTTGTGCTGTAGTGCAAGATACTCCAGACATATTGCCTGTTTTTTTTTTTTAATCCACATTATAAGTTAAATTATTGCCATACAAGAGATTACAAGAGATTACTTTTTGCTACTCTGTGTCTTGTGATTGGAGTACATAAAGGAGTGAAAATTAACTCAATCACCTCTAGTTACTACAGTCATGTCCTTTAAATGGGTTTTTTCATCAATAATTTTGAGTACGGTACTTAAGCTTTGTTTCTTATAGTTCTGCATTTTATTATGTGTAAAATTGTAAATGTAGGACTTCTACTTGTAATCTAGTATTGCTATATAGTGGTATTATTATTTCTTTAATAACTGAAATTGAGCAATTTTAAAAAAATGTCATTGTAACTGAAGAACAAAATCAATGAAGAGAATGGAAGAGCAAATAACAATTGAAATGCTGGCATTTAATTTTATTGTAACCAGAATGTATGTAAGCTTATACCGAAGGTGGAGCTAATGTATATTCACACACTAATATCACTTTGGCTTACAGCATATAATTACATAATTGGAAATGTAATTGAAAATAATAAATGTCCCTTCTTTGTGTTAAATCAGGCATGTCTAAAGCATCCATGTTCCTCATCCATAATCTACAAACATTATCATTAAAACAGAACTAAATGATTAGGCACTTGTATAGAAACAAATGAGTTCCTGCTTTTGTATTTTAATGATTTGTTTAAACAGACATTCAATTAGTGGAGCAATTTCAATATTATTGGTTAGTTATGTGTTTTTTAACTGAGAACCGGCTTTAATAAGATGAGCTGTCACACTACATAAGAAGCTGATCTGAGATGGCTGAAGCCTCATCATGGACTGCATGCGAGGTATTAGTGTGTGGGCTAATTGCCTGAGGCAGTTGTAACCCACTGAGACAGTTCACAACAAAGTGTTTAGGAAATTCTGAAAGATGAACTGAGGAACATCAACAAAAAAAACAAAAAACATGCAGCAATGGAATGAAGTGAATGTGCTATTTAAATTGTGCTGCAATCTGTTAAAATTTGGAGGCAAAACATTTGCCAAAATAATATGCATTCAACACATCGTTTCCTAAGACATTCCGCTTATCCACCCTATTTCTTCTATCCAGGTTGCTAGTTACCTGTTGAAGTGCAGGAAGCTTTCTGCTTGGACCTGGACAGCCTGCGAAGCTTACTGCCTGTCTGTCTGTTCTGGGTTTCAACCTCCTCTCTCTCCTCACCTTGCTTCTGTTCTCTGACTTCTTTCTGTCCCTGTGACAGCTCTGTGCTTTTCTTACTGACTGAAATAGCACTCTGTCCATCAAAAGCAGAGGCTTGCCCTTGGGCCTGCTCAGAGCCAAAAAGTTCCTCTGACAGCAGGGCTGGGCTCTCTGTCCTGAAGACCATCCAGGACGGCGACTCAGTCTTCATCTCTTTCTGTTGGCTGCCTTCATCATCCTCTTCCTCAAAAAGTTCTGGAGTAAAAAAAATCGTCTGGTCCTCCTCATCGTCGTCTGAATCATCTGATGAGGCTGTTTCACTTTTACAGCAGGGAGGGGCTGTTCCTGTAGAAGGTTGTGGAGCCCGACAGCTTGATTCCACATTGATTTCACAGGAAATGTTTCCAGCCTTTTGTTTAAGACAAACCCCATCAGTCTTTAATGGTGGAGAGGAGATCTGATAGTTCTCTTTGTCCTCAGGATGACTGGATGTTTCCAAGGACTGGCTGGAATTATCGGGTGCTCTTCTTCTAAAGATTGGCTTCTTTAAGGAGGTGCTGATGGGGCTGGAGGCGAAAATGGGGAACAGAGCCTGATTTGTTGTTTTTGGATGTGAGCGAGGCTCAGCTGGGGGGACATGCGGCATCTTCAGTCGTTCTGTATAAATAAAGCAAAATTCAGTTTTTAATAATTAAATCAGTGCACAGAAGACATTTGTTTATCCTTAAAATAGTATATAACAGAAAGAGCAAACATGTTAAGATTAAGAAAGATATAGTAAATGTGGGCATACGCTCAATATAACCCAAACAAAGGTCAAGGGGATTTAATTAAAAGCAACAGTCCAACATCTGCTCATCAGCTCGCTCCAGCGCCACTCAGGCATGCAAAAGACCTTACAGTAATGAGGCAAGCCACTCAACTGATCCCATGGACCCCCACCCCCAACATCCACCCCGAACTATGAGGGGTAGAGGGGTGGGGGTCTACTACCCTTCTACCACTCTATCCACCACACTCAATTCAAATAGACAAACTGCTCAACCTTCGTATGACCCCAAAAACAATGGGTGCTTGCCAAGGCAATGTGCAAACATGTCACCTCAGCATATTTCTATCTGGTGATGCCATGCTCATACACCAAAAATGATATACACCTTTTGATCCCTGCCTTTTTAAAGCACCACTGCTTTAAATGTCACAATTCATGGAAGAATAATAAGTTAGACTAGGTTCCAGACAGCGGGTGCAGTATAATTATACTGACTAAAATCTTTTCTGTGCTCATTTATCAGAGGTTTGACCATTTTAGTGGAAAAAGACAATTTTATCACATCCGCATCATGATGGACACAATCTGAAATTGACATAGTAAAGCAGTACTGTTCCTCCTTAGGAACACACCTAAGAAAAAATGTGCATAAGATTTAAAGAGTTAAGCACTGTTTCTATAAAAAGCATACAATGTAAAGTGTAACTCTTCATGCTAATCATCCCACCAAAAATCCACTTGTACATTAAATCTTGAAGGGAAAAACTAACAAAATTCTGCATTTGTCTTACTGTCAATAACTTTAGCAAAACCAACAATGAATGCACAATGCCAACAAGTATTGTGTGTCCAAAGGCAAATATATACTACCACTCAAAAGTTTGGGGTCACTTAGAAATGTCCTTATTTTTGAAAGAAAAACAGTTTTATTCAATGAAGATAACATTAAATGAATGATAAATCCAGTCTAGACATTGTTAATGTGGTAAATGACTATTCTAGCTGGAAACAGCTGATTTTTAATGGAATATCTATCAGCTTGGAAGTTGGAGTGTAAAATCTGGAGAGTCACCTTATGTTTGAAAGGATTAACAAGTTCATGTCAGACTGAAAGCCACAGACACATTGTTGGTTTGGTTTTTCGTGGGATTTGTTTGCTAGTGACAGACTGTATTTTACTTTGGTAGAATTGTTGTGTTTGGACTGGTACAGGTTCAGTTACTATAATACCAAGATGTTGACAAAAAGAAAACTAGCCTTTTTATCTGAGATGCAAAAGAAATTTTCAAAAAACCATGACAGTACATAGATACCAAGGAAAAATATTGTAACGATCATTAAACCTCCCATCACCAGTTCCTGAGTGATATTATTAGATAAATCTTAAGAGGAAAGAGAATTATGCACATATAACATAATATAAAACATTGAGTGCCTAGACCCTCTAAACCCAAAAATCTAACTGTGGGTTTGAACGGGATGTTATCTTTAAATTACAATAAACTGATTTGCCAAAATTGCACCATTTATCAGGAATTGTGAAAAAAAGAAAGAATTGTCAGACTTTCAGCTTCAAGTGGTCCTTAAACTAATGTGACATGTAGTTCCATTGTGAAAATGAACCGGATCTAAGCTTGAAATGGTAATATTTCTGAAAAATCACTCTATTCTCTATGTCTCACTTAAAATTTCACCAAAAATGATACATTCGCAAAATATTATATATGTTTGGTTATAAAATGTTAGGTTTTTTTCCCCTGCTTTTAATGATTACGACTATGAAAGTGTTATACTGTACAAAAGACATGTCTAAGTTCTTTCTACTCCCAGTCACGATTGTGCAGGTCTTTATATTGTTGTGACAAATGAACCTACAGCGTGTTAAAAATGTGACAGAGGCAAAAACACCCTGAAACTGCTTGGATTTCAGAGAGTTCAGAGAGATGTTAAACTTGCAGTTCCAAAACTCTTCTTTCGATACTTCTATTTATCTCACCTGTTTTTTTATTCTCTTCACCTTTCAACTGTGTAAGAGAAAAAAAATGGCAGACTGAGGAGCTTGTGTCCGGCTGGAGTTCAGGCGGTTTGACACATGAGCTGGGTATCTGAAGCTCTGAGTCCTTGGCCAGACTCTGCTCCTCTACAGCTGCTGCTAAGTGAGGACTGTGAGAGGAAGCAGTAGGGCTGAGTTCTGCAGACAGAGAAGCCACCTCCAACTTCTGCTGCCCCTGTGAGAATGCTGCCAGAGACTGCATGGCATTGTGGAAGGTGTTGTGATGCTGGACAAGCTGGCGGACCCATTTAGACAGACCTAAGATTACAGACATACACAGTAGAGACACATGCTACCAAACATCTTACAGTGGATAACTATTGCCATCTAGTGTTCAAACTGACAAGCTGTGCAGGTCGACCAAGTCAACATTGTGAAGCATACTGAGTACCTGTGATGTACTTATTAGGATTATTCCTGTACCGATCATCCACAAGAATTAGGGCACCCCAGTCATTCCTGTGACGGATACACCTGAGAAATGAAGTTTGAAAGTTTAATTACCAAAGACAGAGAGCACCAAAGTAAATCTGTAAGGTAATCCACAGTAGCTTCAGAGCACAGACTTACCTTCCCAGGGCCTGGTTTAGGGCTCTGTAGGCCTGGATTTCATACCAGCGATGACCTGGGAGAAGACCTCTAGAGCTGCAATGCTGGTCATTGTACTTCATCTTCAGTTCCACCTAGAACGGCAATCAGTGGAATTGTTCAATAATTGCAGATTACGTTATTGCACAATTACAGTCATGGTCAAAAATATTGGCACCCCTGGAATTTTTCCAGAAAATACACCATTTCTCCCAGAAATTGTTGCAATTAAAAATGTTTTTGGCATACATGTGTTTATTACCTTCATGTGCATTGGAAAAACACAAAAAAGCAGAAGAAAAAAGGCAAAATTGACCTAATTTTACACAAAACTCCAAAAAATGGGCCAGACAAAATTGTTGACACCCTCAACTCAATATTTGGTTGCACACTCTTTGGAAGAAATAACTGAAACCAATCGCTTCCTATAACCATCAACAAGCTTCTCACACCTCTCAAATGGAATTTTGGACCGCTCTTCTTTTGCAAACTGCTCCATGTCTCTCAGATTTGAAGGGTGCCTTCTTGCAACAGCAATTTTGAGATCTCTCCATAGGTGTTGAATGGGATTTAGATCTGGACTCATTGCTGGCCTCTTCAGAACTCTCCAGCGCTTTGTCTCCAACCATTTCTTGGTGCTATTTGAGGTATGTTTCGGGTCATTGTCCTGCTGGAACACCCATGATCTCTGACGCAGACCCAGCTTTCTGACACTAGGCCCTACGTTGTGGCCCAGAATATTTTGATAGTCTCTAGATTTCATGATTCCTTGCACACCGTCAAGGCACCTAGTGTCAGAGGCAGCAAAACAACCCCAAACATCTTTGAACCTCCATCATGTTTGGCTGTAGGTACTGTGTTCTTTTCTTTGTAGGCCTCATTCCATTTTCTGTAAACTGTAGAATGACATGCTTTTCCAAAAAGCTCTACCTTAGTCTCATCTGTCCACAAAATGTTCTTGCAGAAGGACTGAGGTTTACTCAGGTACATTTTTGCAAACTCCAGTCTGGCTTTTTTTTTATGTCTCTTTGTCAGCAGTGGGGTTCTCCTCAGTCTCCTGCCATAGCACTTCTTCTCATTCAGATGATGACGTATGGTCTGAGCTGACACTTTAGCACCCTGAGTCTGCAGGACAGTCTGAATTTGTGTGGAAGCTGACTGAGGATGTTTATCCACCATTCAAACTATCCTGCATTGCATTCTTTCATCAATTTTTCTCTTCCGTCCCCAGCCAAGGAGATTAGCCACAGTTCCATGGGTTATAAACTTCTTGATTATACTGCACACAATGGTCAAAGGAACTTCAAGATCTCTGGAGATGGTCTTGTAATCTTAAGATTGTTCATATTTTTCCACAATTTTGCTCCTTAAGTCCTCAGACACTTCTCAGCTCTTCTTTCTCTTCTCCATGCTTGGTGTGACATACGTAGGCATACAGCACGAAGGTTGAGTCAACTTTTATACGTTCTAACTGGGTTCAGATGTGATTTCTATATTGCTAGCACCTGTTACTTGCCACAGGTGAGTTTAAACGAGCATCACATGATTGAAATAAAATGATTTACCCACAGTTGTAAAAGGGTGCCAACAATTTTGTCTGGCCCATTTTTTGAGTTCTGTATAAAATTAGGTCAATTTTGCCTTTTTTCTTCTGCTTTCTTGTGTTTTTCCAATGCACATATAGGAAATAAACATGTGTATACCAAAAACATTTGTAATTGCAACAATTTCTGGGAGAAATGGTGTATTTTCTGGAAAAATTCCAGGGGTGCCAATAATTTCAGCCATGACTGTATTGATGTAATTTAGTTAATCAGTTACAAATAATAAGAATTTCTTTCAGAAATGTTGTCAAGGGTGACCAGAATATGAACAAGATTATTCCTCAAATGTAAATTCGCCATTCTGGCTGCCGCTTTTACTTTATCAAGCCCCATTCTGCTTTAGTTATCTAACTAATCATTATCTTTATTATCGGTTAATTTGCCATTCACACTTGCTTTATAAAATGTCCAAAAATATTGAAAATTGTCTGTCACAAATTCCCACAAACAAAATAATGTTCTCAAATAGCTTGCTTCATCTGAACAGTACAAATTTGAGATACTGAATTGAAAATGTTCAAAAACAAACCTTTTAAGTGAAAGGGAGCTGCTAATTGACAATGACTGGGATTCTTTTATTGAAAAAAGTAAATTATCATTTAATTATTATTCAATTGTTGAAAAAATCTCCCTTGATGGGCTGCAAAAAGCAAACTGCATGTTTCACTTCAGTGAAACAGGCTCCTACTTCGAATATGACGCCTACTGCTAATCTTGAGTGTCAATTTCCAAAAAGTTATCAGCTACAAAAAGATTACCTAACACACTACACTAAAAACCTAATTTGCCATGCAACAACCACAGCAGTGTGGCAATACCTGGGAAGGAAGGTTCTATGCTTACCTAATGATGCAGAACAAATTGAATTAATAACAAAAATATAAGGGGCCACACCAAGTGGGGATCTAGGGCAAACAACCCAAACCTTACACAAATATTATTCAGGGCCTCAAGTAGTGGGATATGAGCTGCCCTCACAGACAGATGTGTTCTGAAAGGGGTACAGATGGGCTAAAGAGAAGCCATGACAGAGTAGAATGTAGGTAGGAGGGGCAGACAAGGTGGTCTAGGCGACATGAAGCATCCCTGCACAAAAATGCCAGGAAAGCATCCATCCATTTGCATCTGTCGCAGCTGATTTTAGCGTTAACCTTTCAGAATTGACAAGTGAAAAGTTCAGCTGGCGTATGACGGGATGCCATGCAGGGCAGGCTGCTGAACGGGGCTCTAACTGCTTTTGACAGGTACCGTGTGTTCGCCCAGAGCCACCAAACACGGGGCCATGGCAGGTACAGCCTGTTCCCTCACGCGCATCACGCAATGCCACTGTGGCCTGCCTCAGCTTGTGTGTGTAAACAAACAAGCAGAGTCACAGGAAATTCTAAATGTCGCCCCAAAGTTGGACTATGACTAATCTCACCTGAGAAGCATGCAAGCAGATATGTAACAATTGTCGCCACGAAACATCTTAGCACAAAGTTTGATATTTTGTAGAATGTAGGCCGAGGCCTGTCAGAAGGATTTAAAATGATTCTTTCTTTCTAAAAACAATCCAACAGGAGTGCAGGCTGTCAGTGGAGTGAAACTCATGTAGCTGTATCACAACAAGTTCAAAAAATGCTGTTGGCTTCACGGTGAGAGGTTTGCCAATGTATGAGACACCAGAGCAGTTAAAGAATCCACTTCTCAACCCACAAAAAGGCCGGTAGCCCCGAGCCGGCAGTGTCATCTAAATCCAATCACAGTCCATTTCAGCGTTCGAGCCATCACATCCCTGGTCTGTACCATGTCACCATTCAATCTGACGTGACAGGTTGCATATGTGAAAAAGCCAATTCTGGCTGCTAGCAAATCTCGCAAATGTGCAAGAAACCACAAGCTAGAAGGGATTACTTAAAATGTCAAGAGATCACTCGTTTGCTTTGGCCTTGTCCTCTACAGCAACTTGTTCATCCCTAAAAACATATATTTGACCACTAGGCATGATTCGCAGCTGAGTGCATCTGTTTGAGGTACATTTTACGTAGCGTGTGTGTGTGTGTGTGTGTGTGTGTGTGTGTGTGTGTGTGTGTGTGTGTGTGCGCGTGTGCCAGTGTCAGTGTGCTCGCCCCTGGCAGTCCAGGACATCTTGTGTCTGTCACTGAGATTGCTGAGCGCCTCATCTGCCACATGTGGCTGAGCTGACAGCTGAGTGGCTCATCTTCAAGACACTGTCCATGTGTGTGTGTGCCCACACTGACAAGGGCATCAGACTATCACACTCCTTTCCAATATGATCATGGATCAGCTCACACCATGTCTACACAGAGTCCTACTTATTCTTTAATTGCTGTTGTCTTTTATTTAATTCAAAAGCAGGCAGTTAATTTAAAACAAGCATTAATGTCAAACAGCTCAATTTTACATGTATGTGAAGGCTGAGGCTGCCACAGCAAGATGCCTTTTTTGGATGTGAACTGTATCAAACAGAGCTTTCAGACCAGTCTGGCCTCAGTCTCAGGGAAAATGCTGCTATTATCTCAGACTTGGTCTCATGAGTATTGTGGCTTTTTGTTGGGTCAAAACCTATTTGACTGAACTTACTTTTCTCAGAGATTTTTTTCCACTTACATCTCTCTTACGGGTGTGTGCTTGCTCAGACTTTTTCTGATGGATATTGGTTTTCCAAACTATATATACACTACTGGTCAAAAGTTTGGGGTCAACCAGACAATTTCATGTTTTCCATGAAAACTCACACTTTTCTTCATGTGTTAACATAACTGCACAAGGGTTTTCTAATCATCAGTTAGCCTTTCAACACCATTAGCTAACACAATGTAGCATTAGAACACAGGAGTGATGGTTGCTGGAAATGTTCCTCTGTACTCCTATGTAGATATTCCATTAAAAACAGCTAGAAGAGTCATCTACCACATTAACAATGTCTAGATTGGATTTCTGATTGATTTAATGTTATCTTCATTTAAAGAAACTGCTTTTCTTTTAAAAAAAAAAAAAAAAAGGACATTTCTTAAGTGACCCCAAACTTTTGAACGGTAGTGTATATCAATTTACAACTAATCAAACTGACAGAAATTGTGGGTGGGACATTGCCCAAGACTACAGAATGAGTACAATAAAGAGAGTCTGCTGCATCAGAGCAAAAACTGGCACATCTTTAGATTACAGTATTTCACCAGAAATGCTGTTTTTTTTAAAATGATACCCATTATCTGAAAAATGTTGAATATTGGATCTACTAATTGACGAAACCAATAATCAGTCTATGCTAACTCAGTGCTGTTTGGACCTATGTGAAACTTCACTCAGGTGGTCTTATGTAAACCTCTGATATTAAACCTCATCACTGAACAAAATATATGCAGAACATCATGTGCTGAAAACTGTCACACAAAGGACACAAAGCTGCCATTAAAAGTCTGGTTTGCAGTCTTAACATTTTATCAGACAGTTCCAGATTTATTTCAAAGTTTGTGGAATTTTCAGGTATGGCTGCTTTTGTTTGGACATCATTTACATTTGGGAGCTTCTTCTCTACCCAAAAAACAGGGCCAGTTTATATCCCTTAAACTTAGCTATTACATGCATTCTTTCAACATGGTTTCTGCAAAAGTGCAGAAAATAATTGTAAAGAGTAACAAACCATAAGACCGATGCTGGCTTAAGATTAAATGAAGAGTTGCTTGTGGTGCTGACAAGGACTGTGCAAGTGGTGTTCATGTATGACACAGCATTCCTTCAGCTTCTGCTGTTAAAGCTATATGTACAGTGTGTTGAGTGCACATGGAGCATTAATCATCCCCTCGTCTTGACGATTTCCGTGAACTCTTCAACATTCCTCCAAAATCGCCTTTATCCATTCATTTTACATGCTCGCAGGCCTTAGAATTAAAAAGCTCTTGTGTCTTTAATAAAAGACAGCCAAAGAGGTTGGGCTGAGACCTTCATTAAACTAAAAGAGATGCCTTATCAGTAGTAAGTGTCTTTTTATTGCTTGTTAAAACTACTTATTGTTTGACTTACTCACGCAGGACGTGACTGCTCACTGTTAAAACATGCCATTGGAAAAACTCAACATAAATGTAATACCACCTTTGGTTGGGCTTTCTCTGCAGAGGACTTTTCAAGTTCAACCTTTGATCTTTGTCACAATAACACAACAGGCCAGTAAAATGCCATGCTATGTGCTTAGGTTGGAGCGTCTACGAGTTATGCCTGTCTGGGAATGCAGGCGGTGCAGGCATCCAGAGTGCTGGAGTAGTTTAAGTGGAGAGAAGCTGGGCTTACACCTCTTATCCTAGCAATGGGGTGCTGTCGTGTGAGTGTGGCACAGAATGAATGAGTTAATATGTCTGGATCCATGTGTGCTCTTAAGAGAATGTGCACATGTTAGCACTAGTGCATGTTAGAGACAATGTAAGAACATGTCACGCATATGTATGTGTGCTTGTGTGGATTTAGGGAACAAGTTTCAGTGTGAAACATATGGTGTAAATTCAATAAGGTATTAATACATTAAAGGTGAAAATGGGTTTAAGAAAAATAAAATCAAACACATTAACACTGTGAAAATAAGAAGCAATACAGTTCCTGGACTGTGACCCTTACAGACCGCTTGGGTTACATTTGTCCTGTTTTTACATTTGATAGTAGTAAAAACATCCTCGATGCCATTTTTTTCTACCTTTAAATTTGATCTCATTTTCTAAAGTGACCCAAAATAAAACAAAATACAAATATTTTAAAATTTTACACTTTTGTTCAGGTGCTACAAATTTTTGTACATTGAAGCTGTTCTTGATCACATCTGACCCGTATCTATTGAAATGAACTTCACCAGCGTGGGTCAAATCAAAGAAAATGGTGGTTTTCCGGAATGCTGAAACTGTCAAACTGCACATGCCATGTTTGTGCATGTTTTTTGGGACAGTAGTGGCAGAGCACAAGGAGCATCCCTAAAAGATCTATTTTTGCACAGCTGTACTGTATGGAGCACATAATGAACAGAGATTATAAAGTGTCTTGCATATAGCAGAATCAGCACCCGCAGTGTCACAAAATAACCTTAAAATAAACTAAATTCAATCTCTTAATTCCAAGGTAACCAGCAGAGATCAAAAGAGGGGGGTCATTGAACAGCTATTCCCAGAAGACCGTTTTCAGTGTTAAGATTAGCTTGCAATTATCTTTTGGTCTTGTTTGTTGGTCCATGATATAGAGGTAAAGACAGTGTTTTAATGGCCATAACGGTTATAAAAGGTAATATAATACACCCACAGAGAGATCACTCAGTCTAAATAGATTTGTGGTTAACAGTTTGGTACAGCAATTTCTTCTGAGGGGATTCATGGGCTGGGTCAGTGAAGTTGGTTTAGCTCATTTGAACTCCATTACATACTGTTAAGTACAGGCCTGCACAATATGTCGTTTTAACACTAACACTGCGATGTGCACACAGTCAATAATCATTATGCAGGAAGTGCAATGTGAAGTACACATCATGCTACAACTCCAACTGTTATCATTTTCCATGAATAATCTACAAGAGAAGTTTGTCTGTTGAAACATCATTTACTTTGATTTAGGGATTCTTAGACACAGTTTTTTTTTATTAACACCACACAGAGTTTTTTGACATTAAGGCTCTGCATGTGCACAGCGAAAGGAGCAACACTGAAAAGGAAAATGTAGTTGTAAAAGACATGCAGTATGAAGTATCTTGCAAATTTCGCCACTATATAGGGAAACATGACTAATTTGTTTGATGATTTAAATCAGCACCACAAAGCTCTATATGGGTGCAAAACCAGATGCCAATGCCATGCACAGCAAAAAACTATTTCAGATGCCTTTACCATGCATATTATAAAGTTTCCAAACTCTCCCAATCCTAATGCAGTCTATATCACAGACTTGACCTGTGACAAACAGTATGCCATGCAGGACGCTCAATTATAAAAAATAATAGTAATGTAAGATAAACCTATGTTTGGTGACTCCTACCCTTGAAATATTAATTTCAGTTCAATTCATTTCCAATTCCTTTAATATTGGGCCTGCTTTTCAGTTTATAAGTCACAACTTAACCAATAAATGCAAAAATTACAGCAACAAACAGTTTCAGCCATTCAGCCATTTCAGCAACATCTGCAGCAGCACCAGGTCTCTGCACTTGACTGGAACAGCATTAATCTTGATCACTGTGATTCTACATAGAACAATGCGCCCTTACTCAAAAATATGGTTACCAAAAACAAAGGACACTCCATGCCGATTTCATCTTTCACTGAAAATAACCCTCACAGTAATGTAGTATTAACTATCTGGTCATGGATCCATTTCTACATGTGCAGCATGTTTCTGTCTGAACCTGTCGGTCCCTTCATGAGCTATTATGTCTCTGACAGAGTGCTGCAGCAGTATCTGTGCTAGTTTAGCATGCTAAAGGGGTAGCTGCATGACTTCACAGTCATCAGTGTCAGTGTCCTCATCCTCTCAGTAGTGCAATAGGGTTAGCTCACAGATCTTTACAGACCCTCAGGGCCTCTCTTGGGGCCACCTTGCTTCTGCCACTGTGACAACAACAGAAGAGTAAACGGAGGGAGAAACAAAACTGAAGTTGAAGATTTGAAAAAAGATGAATGAAAAAGTTTTGAACAGGTTTGGACACAATACTCAAACGTATCAGTCCAAAATAGAGGAGGGAGACCTAATGTTTAGATAATTCCACTAAAATCCAGGCAATTCAGATTTAAATTGCATTTTGTAACCATTTATAATACAGCCACAGATTCACAGTGTAATTTTGTTGCATAAATCTGTTACGACAAAAATATTTAGTTCCTTTTGGTACCTCTGCTACAATTAGTTAGTTACAGTACAGGTACAAAGGAAACAAGACTATGTAAAAGTAATTCTAAAAGCACACAGTGTAAAAAAAAATTTATTTGAGAAAACTGAACTAACAGTCTTGCTCTCATAGTTAAATTAAAGTGGGATAAGTGAAGAATGACACTGTCAAAAGCCGTACAAAGTTGAAGTGTCAGCAGTCACCAACATCACCCTCTCCCACCTGATCCTACAGCAGTCACAGCTATGACAAGAGATGGCAGGAGATGGCGAGCTCTCTGCGGAACGCTACACATGCCGCAAATAAACAAAGGCAATTGCTGTAGAGCACAGAAGATGTCATTAGAAATGCACAGTCTCTTCACGCTTGGTCAGCTCCACCTTGGCCCTAACCAGCTCTGGCTTCCACAGCTCTCCCCCCGGTGTTGTGCTCCATCCACTCATCTCTTGTTGTATTTTAGACGAGGTGCATTATTTCACAAGCTTGATGCAGCGAGACTACACCAACACGTCACCTTCATGATACTGTATATTAGCCTTTGTTGGGTTAGGGCTAACAAAATAACCACATAATGTAATAATATCTAACAGCAAATTGTTACAACCTTTAGTCTAAAAAATGTACCTTCTCTACTGTCTTCTGAAACATGACAACTGGTTGTCATTTTCTACAAGTAGGTAGTACAAGATCATGATTCCTTTGTGCCAGTGTCAACAGTCTAAAATAGAACTATGTGTCTTTTAAAGGAAAAGGCAGGGGACATTCTTTAATTTTTTTTGTGGTATTGTTAGGGCTGGGCAAGCTAACACAATATTATCGTGTTTACGCATTAATTAACGCCGACAATTATTTTATTGTGCATTAAAGTCCATTGCTCACTGGCTCTGAATACACAGACAGACTAACCATGGGTCACAGGAGGGCTGGATGTTGATCAGGACTTGGGATGGGCGTCATCACGTCTCACCCAAACTAACAGTGGAGGGAGGCTTCAGCAGACTGGTTGGAAGCAGCGTGTGGTAGAAATAGAGATAAACTAAAACAAGACAAGCCAACAAATGCTGCAGCGAAGTATTTAGCTATAGACTGCATTCTGATTAGTATTGTGGAAGACGTTGGTCTGAGGAACGTTCTTAGGATCACAACGAATGACAGCATGTATGAGCCTCAACCTGAATCACTGGAAGGGTGTTTTTTTGTCTGAGATTTTCCAAAAGACCAAAAGAAGTACAAACATCACAGTCAATCTCAGCTGTGTATTTTTTTTTTGTGTTCGACCACTTCACCTCATGAACCGGGACAGCTGCTACTGAACATACACTGTTTCTGCTGCTCCCTGATAAAAGAAAAATGTTTCTGCTGGTACCTGTTCACAAAAAAAAAACAATACAGATTTATAAATGTTAACTTGCTGTTGCTGGGAAGGTTCCTGTTCTAATCTTATGATTGTGGCTCTGGACTCTGAGGACAACTTGTTTTTCTATAACAAACCAGATGAAATGCTAATGCAGTTGCAGTGGCAAATTGCTTTGGTTTTATTTGATTTGATTACATTAATGTTTAGGTTGAGATTTACAAGAAATATGTTAACTGCTTCTGTGTAAAGAGAATACTGCTGTTTAAAAGCACCTTATTTCTTTAAAATGTTTGCAAGCTAAATGTGATTGCATTTTTGTTCTTATAGCAATATTTTTAAAATAAAAGTGCAGAATACACGACTTTTAAATTCAGTATTTAATTTTACGTATAACAATGTGATTAATCATAATTAATCGCCAAA
Organism: Amphiprion ocellaris; assembly: GCF_022539595.1. NCBI lineage: Eukaryota > Metazoa > Chordata > Actinopteri > Pomacentridae > Amphiprion > Amphiprion ocellaris. The sequence continues at coordinate 23,855,623 of NC_072772.1, read as the reverse complement.
AATAATGCAATTAATCGGGATTAAAAATTTGGCCAGCACTAGTTATTGTTAACAAATTGCAAAACAAAACCAATACCAGAAATGTGTCGGTTTCAGTCTGTAATCCAGCAGTCTGTCTCACGGTATATTCAGACTTTTCCTCCCATGCTTCAAAGCTACCTATCCTGTCACCATGTGCATTTTGTCAAATAAGCAAAACTGTTCTGTGAACTCTGCAAGGATTTTGCTGGTTGGAATGAAACATCAATAACTCCTCCCAGTCTACACCCATAACATATTGGCAGTTTAAATATTTTACTACTGTGGGTATTGCAGGTGAAGAAGTTCAGGATTTCATATTGGTGACTGTTTGTTTTCAGACCAAATTATTTTAGGAATTGAGTACTTGAACTAGGTAACAGCTGCTGAAAAAAAAAAACAAAAACAAAAAAACGGGCTCCTCTTAGAGTAAAATTCTAAGAAGTGTAACATAACCTTCTCTACAGCAATCCAACAGCTATTTTGATAACAAGAAACACAAAATTAAAATTTTAAAAAACAAAACATCAAACAAATCTGAGAACAAAACAAAAAGCAATGCCCTGAGAGCTGACAGAGGTGAAACTGACAGCTTTGGCTAAGGTGAAAGGGTCTGCAAAGCTTCAATCACCCACACGTCTTGCTACACTGACAGAACAGGTTAGTGAAAGCTTCATCGTGCTCTGACAGGAGGATGAGGAGGAGTAAAGGGGAGGAGAAGCGGGAGGTGGGGGAGACTCAAACTTAAAGGTCAACTTTATCTGTTAAGGACGGGGCAGACACAGCAACATCGCTTTGGGATTCTTTTTCACGGATCACCAAAAAGGGATGTTCTTATGTGGTGTGGGTTTGTTTGAGCGTGCACGTGTGTGTCTGTGAGATATATATTTTTTGTCTTCATTGTATCCAGAGTGTTGGACCTTGGAGCCAAAATGGAAAAAGTGAAGAAGAAAAAAAGCACAAGTTGGACACTAGCGTTATCATGGTCAGTTTTTAACAATTTTCAAAAAGGAAAAGTTGGGATTTCTTCACCAACATTTGTTAATATGAAGCATTCTATAACCAAGATAAACAAAGGTGCAGAAAACAGCGAGTGTAAGATTTAATGTGCCCTCTGGTCATGTGTGGTATACCTTTGCAGGAGCAATTTCCCCTAACAGATCAATAAAGTATTTGTTTCTGAATCTGAAAGGAGCTGTGACTAGCACCCATTTTTTGCCTGATACAAACAGATATGGACAGTTTTCAGCATACCAGGAAGAACCTCCTTTTTTAGCCATGATTGTGCAATGACTTTAGATTGTAACACATGCGATGTTCGTGCATTTTATAGTATGACAATTGAGGGCTGTGTAAACAAGAGCATGAAGTGGTAAATAATTTAAAGAATGTAATTGTAAAGTTTCCTTTGGCTTTTTTTGGTCAAAGTTGCACTTTAGCTCCAGCCCTGAAGCAAATGTTCTCTGGCCTGAGGATTGGACCCTCTGATCCTAACCACTTGTTTAGCAACCCTAACCCTAACCCTAACTAAAAGAGCTGCTGGAGAATAACTGCAGACTGTTGTGATTCTACTTGCCTGGAGGTCTTTGATGTTCGGGAAGGGAATTCCAATGGTGACCACTGCCCTGGCATTGTCATCTGTAAAGTCGAGGCCTTCGCTCACTTTACCTCTACACACAGCAATCAGCAGTGCACCATCTATAACAAATAAATCACATGCAGCATATATCACCAAAGTATATAAGTAATATTCAGTAAAACTGAACAATTGCAAGAGCTATTCTGTGGTAACTTATGATGATTATGTCTGGGTTTGCGCTGCTGTACAAATGATAAATCAAAATACTATTAAAAACAACAATTTAAGTTCAGATGCAGCTCTTAACTGTATTGCTACAAATCGGTTAATTGCTTGACTCACTGTGCAAGCACTAGATCACAGATCGATGTGTTTTGGCACAACTTTACTGGTGATCAAGTTACCATTTAAGCCACTTCAGTGTAATATAACAAAAACAGTCACTGGGCCAAAGCCATTTTGATGATGTTTACCAGTCTCACCTCTTCCCTCACAGTATTTGATGGCATCATAGTATGTCTGAAGCAGCTCATCAAAATCCCCCTTGGCTCCACCACGCGGCTCTGTGATCACGGTTTTCTGTTGTTCTAGCTTCTCCCAGAGACCAGTGTTGGTCCATCGGTCTCTCAGCTTGTCCAGCATCTGATCAAAATGAGAAGTAGTACCATGCTGTCAACACAGATGCTTGCCTAGTTTTTGAAAAAAGCAAAATTGCCAAGACAGTACACAATTCATTACTGATATTTTTTCAATAAGTCCTATGTCCATCATAACTTTTGATGACAGATTCAATACTCCTCAGCATTGAGAAGTGTTGCACTAATAACTAATATTTAAAGAAATGTTCTGGCATTCTTCAGAGACAAACTTTCAGCTGCTTTTTGCTCTAGGGGTTGTGTTGCTTTGCCCTTAATTAAATACCACCTTTGGGAATCCACTAGATTTAAGTTGAGCCAAATCTTTGGCCACGTCATATTTTTCCATCTCGTATGATTTTGGCAGTGTGATTTGGATGGCTATCATGCTGGGATATTCTTCTTCTGCCAAGCTTCAACGGTCTGGGAGTCTTCTTGTCAGCCAGTATTTGGAATTCATGGTGCAATTCATGGTGCCATTTATAGGTGTATTCATGCCAATACCTCTTGCATTAATGCAGCCCCACTTCCGTGCTTCACCGTCAGGACTGTGCATTCAGTCTGGTTGTCTTGTCCAGATATATACCAAACATGTCAGACCCAATCTGAGCAAAAAAAATGTTTTTTGGTCCCATCTGACCAAAGAATGTGATGCCAATATCCAGAAGGCATCTTTCTTGTTCTTTAGCGAAGTTTAAACTTGAAGTTTTGTGCCTAAAAAACAAACAAACATGTATTTCATCTTCCAGAAACTATGTTATCTAACGTCCTTCACACAGTCTAGGCTTAACTGGTGTGGCACTTGCTCTTCTGTTTTACTGAGCTTAATGGGCAGTCAGTATGGATTTAGACCAAATAGATCAACAGCAATGGCATTATTGGAACTAGCAGAAGAAATAACAACTTGATGTGAAAACAGCGAATTTACAGTTGGAGTTTTTATAGATCTGGAAAAAAAGGAATTGATATTATAAATCATAAAATCTGAATTAATAAATTGGAAAAATATGGCATAAGAGGAGTAGCGCTGAACTGGTTGAAAAGTTATATTAGTAACTGGAAACTATTTTTACAGATTGGAACACAAAAATCAAGTCTATTAGACATTACGTGTGATGTTCTACAAGGGTCAGTGTTGGAACCAAAACTGTTTATTCTACATATTAAAGATTTGTGTAAGGTCTCAAGGGAAATGAAATTTATGGTATTTGCAGATGATACAAATATGCTTTGCTCAGATGACAATTCAGAGAGATGATTAATTAAAGTTCAAACAGAGATGACAAAATTAAAACAGTGGTTTGACAGGAATAAATCATCATTAAATCTTTAAAAAAAAAAGACTACATTTACGGTGTTTAGCAATAGTAAAATAAACCATGCAATTCAGATAAGGATCGATAATACTAATATTGAAAGAGTTTATGAAAATAAATTTCTAGATGTGATACTGGATCACACACTCTAAAAGGGCAAAGCTGGCAAAAACTGTCTCATCACTGCAAAGGACAAGACGCATTTGGAATTTAAAAGCCTCTTATACATTGTACTACTCACTGTTTTTACCATACTTGACCTATTGTGCAGAGGTGTGGGGCAACACATATAATACTATATTACAATACAATAAACATGCAACATAAAAAAGATATAAGGATAGTAAAAAAATTTAGGAAATAATGAGCACACTAATATATTGTTTTCCAAAGCAAACACTATCAAGGTTCTTGATTTAGTTAAACTTAGAAGTGTGCAAATAATGTTCAAAGCAAACAACAATTTACTCCCTGATAACATACAACTGTTGAGAAGCAAAATTTCAAATTACAAATTAAGAAGAAATTTTCATTTTAAAAAGCCATTTGCTTGTACCACTATGAAGAGCAGATGTTTATCAACATGTGGGTAAACTTATGGAACGGTCTGGATGATGACCTCAAAATGAGAACTGCTAAACTATTTCAAAAAGAATACCAAAAAAGATTGCTTGAAAAATGTAATAATGTGTAAAAGTAAATGTGTTTTGGAGTTTTTAAAGAGGTATAGAAGTAGAAGGTTTGATGCAAACAAAAAACAGTAAGTTATGAAGTGTACAGAGCCGAATATTCGGATCTCAAAATTAATATCCGGATATCACCGTCAGGACCGACTATTCGGATATTTGGATATTCGCGTCCAGCCCAATAAATGATCACTGCATTTCTTCATTTCGCTACTGACCAGAGTTAAAGCTAGGTTTTATTAGCCATGTTTATGCCTTAGATCTATGGGTGACAACATTTGTGCGATGAATGAAAAGCTCAAGAGCCACAGTATGGATTGACATAAACTGTTGTATCCAGATTTCTGGTCCCACAGACAATCGGCCACTGATCAAGTCAAAGTTTACACTGTACATCCAGTGAGCAATCTATAATTTCTACTGAGGAATAACATCTGGACACATGAGGCTGACATTAATGGTTTTAAGTAAAATGTCTTCAGCACAATTTGGTACACACATTCATGTTATCCTCTCAATAAAATGTAATGATGATTGCTAAACATTTTTTATACAGCTCCATTATCGAGTCAAAATATCTCCGTCACAAAGGGATAGTAGAGGGTCAAAAAACTGCGGCCATTGCTGTTACCTTTTAGTCTTAATAGTTCTGTATTCTTCAAAATCAGAACTTTAAAAATGCAAAAACTACTCCATCGTACCATCACTCCCGATTATTCTCATCCAGAGCTAAATTTCCTTTCAGTCCCTAACTCAATGTAATTCTAAAAATTTACTTCTAAGTTTAAAAATGCCTCACTGTCAGGTACCTAATTCAGGGTAATCTTAAATAAGGTTCTGAATATTTTAAAGACCAAATATATAAAGCAAAAAGCCCATATGATAGCAAAAGTCCTACAGCAACATTTTACCTGTAATGCTGCACTAGTGTAATCAACTTTATATTAATTTAATGTGTAACTTATGGCATGACATGACATGATCTGGGTCATTATTCAGTATATCAGTGTTTACTCAGAAAGACTCCTGAGTGTTGAGACAGTAGGTGTGTTGAGTTACCATGGTTTTTTGGGCATTTAAAAAGAATCTTCTAGACAGAAATAGTTTAAACCAATGCAACCCCCCCTACTAGCCTAATAAACAAAAAAACTACAACTTCAGAGAGATACTAGGGGCAAAACGCAGCTGCATGCTAGGAAGACAGTAGCAGGCCTATGTCTCCAGTAAATCTCTACACCATGTAAGACATGCCACTGTACCACTTTATGACACTTTCCAAGTTTGAAACAAGCTTGCAACACAGAACCATTAAGCTACCCATGTTTGCTCCTGTGTCCTCAACAGCTTGGATTTCTTTTCTTTACTTGCACTTGGCAGAAAGCTTATGTGTTTAAACCTTCTCTGCAATAAAATCACTGTTGCTGTACTATTGTTAGTGCAAAAAGTCAGCGGCTCTCAAGGGAGGCACATTGATCTAAAAGCCCTCATCCTGGCATGGCCCCACTCATGTCTGTGCTGTGCAGATTATATCCTTGAATAAGCAAGGCTTCACAATCAAAAAGAAGCTTCACTGGCTCGGAAATGTGTTAGAAGGGTCAAATAGAAGTTCTTCTCGTAGTCAGCAGAAAACTTCTCAACAGACTAATAGTGTCAAGAGTCAGATGCATATGGAGCCTCTAGATGGGAGGAGGGCAGGGAGTATCCATCAACATCTCCCCAACAGTCAGCTTACCTACATAAATATTCAACTCAAGTGTTTCTCAAAAACACCATACAGAGTTAAAGAGAAATTTGCTCTGCGGGTTATGTGCAGTACTGAGGAAAACAACAGAAATACACAGGGAAATGAGATAGCAGGAGAGCTTAGATGGCTTCTCGCATGCCAGTGTGATTGCCACATAGTGGTGAAATGAAGCATGGGAAGGATTTTGTCAGGTTGCTGCCTCCTAAAGCAAGTGAGGTCAGGATGTTTGCATCAATAAAACATGATACATTGGCTAAATATGCAGTGTTACGTCGACAAGGACCCCCCTTACGTGCGTCTTCAACTCAGCAAACTGTTTGCCCTGCAATTGCTTTCCAGTGCAATCTAGCAGCAGGAGATGAATAATTTATGTTATGTACTTTAGGCAGATCTACCACTAAACAAAACAGCCATTATCTGCCAGGCTGCACTTGGGAAGTAGTTGATTCCGCAAGGAGATTAGTATGGAGGCAGAATGTTCTCACTGATTAAACTGATGTGACAGGGTCAGTAAACACAGGATTTAACCATGTTTTATATTCACTACTGAAAAGGCTGGTACTTTTAAATGTACTATTAAATAACAGAAAATACCTTTTTAAACAAAGGCTATTTCTGATGAGAACAGAACAATTTGGGCTATTAAAGACCTGAAGGGCATTTGGGAATATTATTGCAATCACAGAAATTTGATCATTTGATCATGTGAAGTGTGATGACCAATAGCTAATTCAAAAGATCATGGGAATTCAAATCATTCAGTATGATGCGTTGGGATCAGAACAAAATTTTCTGTTTGGTACACTGTGAAGATGGCTGTGTTGCCAGTGTTGACAGAAAGAGAGAAAAGCAGCGTAATTTACGTTAATTTTAAACCTTGAATTGCACAACTCGATTTAACGGTTCACTTAAGTTAATTATGAATATGTTCCCATTGTCCTAAATAATAATAAAACCTATTTTATTTTTATTTTCTCTGCTATATTGAAAACTTGCCAATTTGTGATCCCAGAACTGCGGTATATATATATATAAAAAAAATCCATGTATCATTATACTCCTGACCTCTGCTGTGGAACCAGGTCCCAGAGTTGGTTCTGGAGGCAGACTCTCGCCCTACTTTTAAGATTAGGCTTAAAATGTTCTTTTTTAATAAAGCTTACAGTTAGAGCTGCTCGTGGGACCCCGAAGCATCCCTTAGCTATTGTCCTAGACTGCTGGGGTACTTCCCAAGATATGATCTGGTCAGTGGTCTGCACCTACAAAGAGCGTTTCTACCTTTGTGGTACTCAAAGCATTTCACAATGTGTTTCTCATTCAGCCATTTACAAACATATCCACACATCATTGTGAACAGAGTTGCCGGTTAGGTGCCTGCCTACCATCTGGAGCAACTTCAGATTCAGTGTCTTGCCCAAGAACACTTCAACATGTGGAGGGGTGGAGGATTGAACTACCAATCTTACGCCACAGTCACCCTGATGCACTGAGCAACTCAACTCTAACCTACTCTTTCACTCACTGCCCCTCTCTCCAACAAGGCGTCCAAGACATACAATTGCAGATCTGAGGATGCAAATCTCATCATTCTTTGACTTACACATTTCTGTTATGACTGGCACAGTTAATGAAGCGTGACTTGGGTTCAGATCAGAACAATGCTTCCTTCACCCCATCAGGTTTCTTTGGCAGACAAATGGATAGGTATGAATGCAAATATTCCAACACCATGTATGCAACTTGTCACTGGTAAACTTCAGGAAATAAGAGTCCATTGGCCAATGTGCATAGGGAAGCTCACCTAACAGGCTTTCCTCTAAGTGGCTCCACCACCATAATCCAGGCAAGGTTGCTATTTGCCAAAAATGCAGTTCTAAAGAGAATCTATTTCATCTGATACCTCAGCAGTTTGCCTCAAGAGGTCACAAGAGCTGCTGTCGTGAAAAACACATTTTAAAAATGACAAGAGCACACCAACTCCTCCACCATAATTTCTAATTTCCTATTTTTTTTTTTGGAAGAAGGGAAAAGGATTTCCCTTCTTCCATGGTCTAGCTTTAATGCTTCTGTATTCACTGAAAAAGAAATCCAGCCATTGCTGGAAAAATGGTACCTGATAAAGTCTTTGGCTATCAAAAAAAAATTTGACAGAAGGTGTGCATTTAAGATGTCTTCACAAAAATCATTAAAATTATTAGCTGGTATGAACGCAAGACAAAACAGTTCCCACTAAATAAATGGCAATAAATACCCTTTTGATTGGGAAAATTTAAATATTAGCTACACTTACAACATAGTGGAAAACTCTATTGGAAAGCAAATTGAATTCACTCAACATAAAAATGAATATGTGGGTTAGTTCAACTGTCTGATAAATTCAACTGCCATTTGTAGGTGTAAAACTAAAGCTTTTACTGTGCAGTCAAATGGATCTTCAGCACCTTCAGCAAAGCCTTTCAGCCACAAGAGTGTTACACACTCAACATTTAAATTACAGGCAAAAATTACAGACACGAGGACCTTAATGAATAATTTAGGAACAACATCTGGTGCTAAGCTGGCAGACAGTTATAAGATGTCAGTCTACAAAATAAACTACACATCTTTGAATCAGTTTACCACAAAACACCAAACTGAAAAAGCAGGTAAAGGCTAAGGCCTGCAGATTAACAATATAGGAAGTACCACAAAAATCAATGTGGTAACTGTGTCAGATAGGTTAAGTTCTACCAATTATAGTCCATTGCTTTATAGACATTACATAACATCCAAAATATAGTAGCTTGTACATGTGCACATGTAAATCATCTCAAAATACATGCTTAAATTATCCTTCTCTTTGCGGTCATTTCATTTTGTTGGTCAATAGCATCAAAGCACAATTATGTGTATTTCACACTACGGCCCAGGTTTCTTTCACAGACGGTTTGAGTGTATGTCTGAAGCTATATGTGAACTTGTTTTCCATAACAGCAAAACTTTCATTTAAAAGTGAATTCATTTGTTACCCAGCACTTTTAAACTTCAAGAGGTGCAACAGCAGCATAGTTATGATGCCTGTGCAACATGGATGGGAATGAGCAGTATTTAGCACATGAGAGGGCACAACAAGGTGTGAATAATTTATTGTCCTTTCTAGGCATGGTAGGTGCAATGCTCTGCCTCTGCAGTGACATGGTGAAGTGGGCCAGATCTTCCTGCCAATTGGGACAGGGTGGTGAAACAAGTAGACAGAAGCAGTGAACTGTAGTCTTTCTCGCACTTTTACACTTCCCCTCTTTCCCCCGTACTATCTCCCCATCTTTCACCTCCTCTGCATCCGGCCTCACTCTATCTCCTTCCCCGTGTCCCTGGTGTCAGTGAGCTGTGTGGCGACACATCGCAGCTCCTCTAGTGCCTGCTGAATTATGGAAGGGGTTTGGAGGCGATGGCATTAATGAAACATGCAGCCAGGAGCCACATTTCGCAGTAGCGAGGGGAGACGTGTTGTTGCAGTGTAAATTATTCAGCCCCAAAATATCACAGCAGACATCACGCCAAGACTGGTGGCAAGAAGCCACCTGCCACCTCTGGCCTACCACTCTTCCCTTGTCGTCTGCTCTACACATCCCAGCCACACCGGTGGTGACAACGGAACTCTGCAAGAACGCTGCCTGCTGCCCAGAGAAGACAGCCGCTGATATGATTTTACTGTCTTCTTTTCAAAAAATAGATTAAACTGTGATGAATATAAACTCTTTTGGGACATATAATGTCTAACACTCAACATCATCAAACACAAGTCATTCATATCTCTAAATGTCTATCTAGCAAAAGATCTCAGATTACCAGATTATGGAGATTTATCATTGAAGTGTATCACAGTATTTGTATGGATAATTATGTGTAGTGATTGTGTGCTAAATTGAAACTTTTTAATAACTTGGAAAAATGCCACAGAATGTCACTCAGTTGGAAAGGAAATATTATATTTTCTTATGCATTTTTAGGATAAAGTTGGTAATACAATTTCAACAATTTTCTCATAAAATCCAACTAAAAGATCTAGACCAACAATGAGTTTCTCCCCCAATATTCTCTGGCTTTTCTGCACTGTCTATGGCTCTCAGCCTCAAGCCCATTTGCACATAATGAAGACAAAAATCCTTAAACATTTGTTATAAATACATAAATTTTGAAAGTATCACAAAAAATGGACATTGGTTTTTTAACCACTGTTACTGAGAATTTAGTAAATAGTACATTTTTTGGGCAATAAATTTGTTAATAATAAATAAATATAGAATAGCACCAACCTTATGGTTTAACAATTCATTTTTTAGGTTACACTCATACAGTCTATGGTTACATTCCACTTGTAAAATGCAAACAGCTAGATATGATAGGTATTTTCTACCAACATTAAATATGGTTGGGTTTCAAATAAGTCGTTCTCTGCTGCTAAATTTAAACTCATTTGAAAAGTGAATAGTCATGCATGTTATTTATCAATGGCAAATATTAAAGATTCATATATTTGGACTTAAAGTGTTTGTTGGACAAAACAAGCAATTCAAATTTGTTTTTATATTATTTGTATAGTTCCCACATCATGTTTTGTTATATTTCAATCACACTGATAGAGACGATTCATTGCTACTGTGGCTGCAGAAGGTACCAAACAGATTACTCAGACACCCTTTAACTTGGGCTTTTTTAAGTCTGAGAATGAGAGCCTTCCAAAAAAAAGCTCCAGCTTAGTTAAACAGCTGTAACTCTGAAGTTTCCACTGTAAAAACTCAAATAAAACATCAGCTCAGCTCTAACAAAAATCCTTAGTGATATGCTATACTGGGCAAACTGACTCATGAATCTAATGTGCTCCCGAACACACACAGAAAGAGCCTCACTTTGAGATAATAGTACTTGTGAAGCTGTGTGATGGGTGCTTCAGATACCCCTGAGCTGCTGAGGACAGTGCATGCAGTCTGGTTTGACTTTGATTTGACACAAGCTCAGCAGAGCCCAGGCGCCAGCGCTGGGTATGTCTTCACACAGACAGTGAGGCGACATCACCTAATGGCCCTTATCTCAATCTCCTTTAAAAGCATCTTGTATTCCCTGCCATCTTTTCACCTCTGCAAACCTCTGCTTTTTTTAATAAACCATCAGTCCCTCTCTCCCGTGGAGCATTGGTCCCTTCCCTTGGCGGCTGAGACCAGACGGCATAGCCTGCTGTGGTTTTAATGGGCATTAACTGGGGGACTGTTGAGGCTAAAGTGCTACAAAACCGCAGCACTGGTGCAGCCTCTCTGGGAAACTGTGTATGTGACCACTGATTGTGGGCACACTTTGTGTGTATGTGTATCTTTAAAAAAGTATTGAGCTGTGTGCTGATACCTAACACACTATTGAGTGTTCCTTGCATTTATTTTGAAGTAGTGCACCAATGTCAAAGTTGGGAAATGACAATGACAGCGACAGAAATATTGACACATTAAATTTTACAACACTGACCCAGACAGACACATTACTGGTAGCAAAAAAACACATTTAGGTGGATTATATTATTTCACTTCTAATTTAGTCATCTCAGAAGCCATTAGCACTAAAACATGACTTAAACTGTGCAAATGTGTGCTATTGACTGTGTGTTAATGTGTGTGAATGTGAGGGCAGAGCCTGGAGGGACACCCCTCTGACCCTGCAGGCCTGTTCGCCTCACTGCTCTGACTGTCTGTCACAGAGGCATCTGTGTATGAGGAGCTGATAGTCATCACCAAGACATACTGAAACAGGGATGTCTTGAGATGACCTACCCTCTCTATGTTGACTACAAACACACACACACACACACACACACACACACACACACACACACACACACACACACACACACACACACACACACACACACACACACACACACACACACACACACACACACACACACACACACACACACACACACACACACACACACACACACATCGCAGGGCAGACGGGACTCAGTGGCACCAACAAAGCCTCCATGGGCTCCAATTAATACCCCAGCCCTTCATATCCCCTCATCTCCTCATCTTTAAGAGCTGACTGCAGATTAAAAATTTATGCATCAGCACAGAGAAAGAGATAGAAGACTCCTACATGGCTATCAATAATATAAAAACATCCTACAGCTCATAGTCACTCCTTTGCTGGCAGCACAGGCTGACAAAAAGGAAGGTAAAATGAGAGAACAACACAACTCAGAGTCTTAGCTTTCCCTCACAGCTTGCATGGTGGTGTCATCAGCTGTTTGATAATGCAACTGGTTAGCAAGCATGTAAGGACTGCAGAAAAATTACACCATGATTGCTGGATGGGACATGGTGAAATACAAGTCTAACATGAGCCACTCAAAATACGCCAAAGGCAAAAACAAAGATTGCCAAGGGCAAAACACATCTGTAAAATTCCTCTGTTTGACTCATCACAACAAAACAATATGTCAGGGAAGCCTGGCTTCCATGACATAGTGGGTTTCCATTCAAAACAGGATGTGAGTATAGAACACAGCAGCAGTAGAGGGGGTGCAGAAGTTCAAAATTCCTTACATATATACATGAGCTTCAAAAATTCATTCTCAGCTACTGTGATCCAATCACTGAATGTTTCCACTGCTGTTAATGAAATCTGCACAATGCTAAAGATGGGGACTATATTTATAAAACATTATATGATTGAAAACTGGAAAAGAGGTTAAGATAATGCAAGACTAATTTTTTCTGCACCTCTATGGAAACAACACTGTTGTGGCAAGAACTAGAACTCAAAAATGTCTTTGTGCAGCACAACAAATGTAGAATACCATGAATCATAAAAAAAGGGAAAAAAAGCTGAATTTCTTTCATTATTTGCTTTTTTAATTTTTTTTTACAAAATGAAGAAACTGGAAACATGTACAACATTTTTCTAGGGAAAAAATGGTGGCTCTACGTGTTAGACAAAACTAGTTGAAGGGGCCTATTCATATTTTTATAATCTCTACAAACTGGATATCTTCTCACTACTCTGTTTCTCAACCCTACAAAGATAATTCACCTTGATGAATGTATCTGCCAACAACTTTCAGAAAACTTGCTTCTCTGTTTATCATTTAAAGTTTTATTTTATTGACAGGTATGTTTAATTTTGCTTTCAGTTCCTCTAATTTGTTTTCATACTTGTGTCTTCTCTGCTCTGTGTAAACACAGTCTGCAGTTCAAAGAAAAAGTCGATGAATTTTTGTCACATAACTGTTGGTCGGAGCTGAGTCAGTCGTGGCATCATAGGTGCACAGACGAGCGCAGAATTTGATGGGTTTTACAGGATACGCTTTATCTTTGGCAAATTTTTGAATAGGACATGTAAAATAAAGGGATTTTGATGAAATATCATGATGAAAAGCTGATATTTGTGTCATTTTCCCTACAGGTTAGACTGTCAGACAAATAAAAATTGAACAAATCTTTCTGTTTTCACAGTTTCTGGCTCTGATAAACGCCGTAATTTTGACAATGTTTTAAAGATAACGTGCCTTTCTACCCCGCTGGCAGGTTTTGTGGTATAGAGGGTTCAGAGGTGTACACTATTACAGCGACTGCAAAATATACCTCAGGGGTTGACAGATGATTAACAATATAAGAAAGTTGAAAAAACAATGTATACTACACAAGTAGTATGGGCTTTGGTGGGGATTATTGGTTGAACTAGTTATAATCTATGCACACTCTAACCACTGACAACAACGTATGAGGAGAGAGCATGCTTCATTTTATGAAGAGAAGTTAAGAAGCACTGCATTACAATATCAAGAAGTCAAGTGAATAAATAATGACTTTCAGTTCACATTTATTAAGCTTCTTGCAGTAAGTATGTTAATCGACTACATGTAACATGTGCAATGTAAAGTCACACACGGTGACATATGAAATCCACTTGGTCCTCAGTAAGCTAATGTGACAACTGAGCTACAGTGGACATTAATTATTGATGAACAAAAACGCATAACAAACAAAGGGGGACAAAGTGTCTATGAGTGTGCTCTCAGAAGCACCCTCATTAACTGAAAGAGGATACAGCTCTGTGAGGATGATG